>NC_057689.1:7250270-7292770 GCF_014466175.1 Vespula pensylvanica | reverse complement strand
TTTTCGGACGGTTACGAACTCTCGTGGGAACGAGTCTGCGAGAGGAGTAGGGAGAAACAAAAAAAAAAGAAAAAAGAAAAATAAAAAAGAGAGACTAAAAAGAATAATAAAAAAAAAGAAGTGAGAGATAGAGATAGAAAAGAGAGAGAGAGAGAGAGAGAGAGAGAGAGAGAAAGACAGACAGAGAAAGAGAGAAAAAAAGAGAAAGATAGAGGGAACGATTAATGTCGAAATCCCGAATGAACGCTCGACGCGTCTTTCCTTTCGGCCATTGAGCTTTTCTCTCTTTTTTTCTCTTCCTACGGGACGTGCCAAAATTCTCTCTCATTAACAGGAGTCTGCCAATGTCGAGAGAAAGGGAAAGATAGATGAGAAAGAGAGACAGGGAGAAGGAAGGAGAGAGAGAGAGAGAAGGCAGATAACAGGTACCCTGACAGCAATAACCTAGCGACAGATACTTCGATCGTATCGAGTTCTCGTGCGGATGCACGACTATACCGAATTAACAGGCTGACCTGTGCAGATCCTACTCAGATGGATGAACAGAACACCAAACGAACCCCTTTCGCGAAAGGTAAATTGCTCGATGTTCGTTGTTCGATGTAGACGAAGTAATACTCTCAGGATTATCAACGCTATGACGTTGGTCGATATCTCGTCTCGTCATCCCTTTTACGGTGTATATGTATATATGTTGTATATACATAGATATATGTATATATATATATGTATATGTGTATATATATATGCTGTCTGTCTAAATATATATACGTAGACACAAATCACATACGCGCGCGCACGCGTTTAAATTTTCTTTCACCTCTGGTTTATATCTACAATTCAAAATTGAATTTTTCAAAAGTCACTTGAATTTATCAAAAGATCCTCCCATGTTCTCTTGCAGTTTGAAACGCGCTTTGTCACGTACTATATTTTATATGCCGTTTCCCTTTCACCGACTCTAAGAAATCACGTTCCATACGATACCAGAAATTTCTTTAAATATGTATCGGATAGATGAGAGATGCAAAGAGAATACAAAGGCGAAAAATACAATTTGTACTCTATCTCTATCTTTGTCTCTCTTTCTCGCCTTCGCTTTCTCTCTTTCTCTTTCTCTTTCCCTTTTCTAACGGAGAAACAATTCAGCATTGTTTCCTGTAAATGAGTAATATCTTTCTCTTCGAATAAATATATCTCATTACAAAATTCGAGTTTGGGTCACGTTTCTCTTAAAAGAGATATCCCCGTCGGCTTCATTTCCGGATTTTAGGGTAGGGAGGACTTTAATTTGCGGCCGAGTGAACGACGATAACGGGATACTTTTTAATTAAATTCCACTTTTTTTCGAACGAATGCGATATTTAATATCATCGTGAATATGATATTTTATCATCGATGTTCCTAACTCGTTAACGTTACCTACATATCCAATTAAAACGGTAACTCTTATTTTAATCGTATAAATTTCTATTATTATTTTTATATACATTTCCAACTCGTTTCGGCTAAGTTAATTTATATCCAAGGAAATACGAGAAGAAACCATTTCTAACGATAAAAACGTCAAAGTTTCAAGCTCTAATGGAACATAATTAACAATATGGTTAGCCATTTAATATTTCTGATTTCATTGTTGCATCCCGATATATCCGCGTTTCAAGCAACCGCCATTAGTGCCGATCATAATTATTTAACCCGACGTCGTATAGTTCGCGTAAGTGGACTTTAATTCGATCGACACGATAACCAAATGAATTTTAGAAATTGATTTGGCATTATCTGATCAATCGTTTCTTTTTTGGGAGATGTTACTCCTTTAAATATATTATCCTTACATTAACGAAAATCTTATTGTTAAGAAGAATTGGTCGACTTCGATTAATATCTATTTTATCGAGATTAAAAATTAATAAACATCGATAAAAATATATAAATTTTATACACAAATATCTTTTACAAAAGTATTTATAATAGCAATATTATACCGTTAATACGCATATACTTGTAATACTTCTTTAACAATACAATTTTACGTTGACTTTTTCGAAAGATATTCAACGTATCTAAACTCTCGAAAATATCTCGCATCTAAACTCGTATCGTTACGAGCATTACTGCAAATTTTCGCAAGGATTCAGTAAAGAAGAAATTTCGCGTTTCGAGGATAAATGAATGGAGGAAGATCTTGTACCTCTCATAAACGCAAAACGAAAATACAAATCTTGTAAGATTCTTAACAGACTCGATACGATCAATTTCTCTTGGCTCGTTTCTTCCAAGTGAAGAAGAGAGAGAAAGAGAGAATGAGAGAGAGTGTGTGTGAGAGAGAGAGAGAGAGAGAGAGTAAAAAAAGGGAGAGAAAGAAAGAAAGAAAAGAATTCAAGAAGGTTGGAAGCATCGCGTTAGGAAGGAGCAAAGTAATTCCAAAGAAAAGGGTAATGGACTGAATGAAAAGGGTCGACGATTTTGGTTGGATATCTAGAATGTTTTACCCCTTTTCTCTACCCCTCCCCTATCCCTCTTTTTCTTCTCTTGGATTCTCTTTCTCTCTCTCTCTCTCTTTCTTTCTCTCACATGGAACAATCACGAGTTCGAAGATATCTTCGCGTTTCATCTGTAATAAATCTAATCGGGAGTAGAGAAATTTTTATCGTCGCTCATTCTCAAAGTTCTTACTGAAAACTCTTATATCCTGCATAGATGTACATAGGTTTATATATATATATATATATATATATATATATATATGTATGTATGTATGTATGTATGTATGTATGTATGTATGTATGTATGTATGTAAAGTGCAATGACCTACATTAAATTACGAAAAAAGAGAGAAATTTTATGAGGCTTCAAACTAATGAAAATTTACTAGTAGAAAGGCCGAACGAGTTCGTACTTACTTTTTTTTTCATCCCTCATCAATCCCCGTTCGAAGTCCATATAACGAGCCATTCTATACCTAACCAAAAGATTTTAATCGCGATATGTCGACTTAACACGCGAGTACCATCGTCATTTTATTCGTTCTTTATCGTTAGTCGAACGATGCGTTTCTTCTCTTTTATATCTACTTAATAATCGTGGATCAATCGCTCGTATCGTGTGAACAACTGTGTCATCATAATCTAAAGGGTAGAAAATGTTAAAAGAAATATAACGAGATACGTAAAGAAAGAAAGAAAGAAAGAAAGAAAGAAAGAAAGAACGAAAAGAAAAAAAATATATAAAGATTAATTAACGTCGAACATAATTAATCGTTGAATTCTTTCATGCATGGAAAAAAGGTACCTACTAAAACAAAAAAAAAACAAAAAAAAAGAAAGAGAGAGAGAGCAAGCACCCGACGATCGAAGCGATTAAATTTTCACACCATTTCATGCAACACGAGGAACGAGCGACAAAGAAATTGGAGGCGGCTTTTGGCGAGCGCGTTAATTAGGAAAGGTAATTAGCTGCAAGAGGTGTTCGTCGCGGGAAAACGCCCTCCAAATGTGTCCACGTACGCTCGTTTACAGGTGAAACGTGACACGGCGTAACTCCGGACAGCGTTACACGTGACGTCTACACACTATAGGGTCGACAGCAATTATACGATACAATACCACCAACGAGTAAATTGCTACTCGACTTCTCGTCTTTACTTCTCTTTCTCTATCTTCCTCTCGTGCTCGTTCTTGTTCTCTCTCTTTCTCTCTCTGTCTCTTGCTTTTTCCTCAAAAAAGTGAGAAACATGTTAAATGCGCACAGCTGTTTGTTTTCGTATCTTCCGGACCAAAGTCTTTCGACCACAGTTGAAACAAGAAATCGAGTTAATTATTGTACGTAACTACGTATGTTTCTACTCACCTATATATATTCCATAATATTTAAACGATACTTTAATCATTAAGACAAATAATGTTACACCACAAATTGGATATTTTCAAATTGGAAAAATTACATTACCACCAATCAGCCATTCGATCGTCGATTGATCGGAAACATATACTCTCAAGCTATTAATTACCGTGAATATTCTGTATAAATTAATGAACCTTGTATTTACAGATTGACCCAGAACTCCATAAAACCTTTTCTGATTGGAAATTCGAATCGTTGTTTCGTTGTAATTAGAAAAATTCTTCCAAATTTACGCTTTTACTACCAAATACGCAATACTTATAATATTTGATGAGAAATATACATATGTACATACATGTAAACAAAATATGAATGTACGAAATATAAACACAACATTCGGTAATTACGTCATGTTATTTTCTAGGAACAGTTCAATAGATTTGTTACGATCGATGAGTAATGTTTTTCTATCTATTTACGCAATTGATAATATTTTATGCGTAATAATATATTCTCATTATATATTCCTTATTATATATTCTACATTCCTTATTATATATTCTATATTATATATTATATATTACGTTAATTAAATCTAACTTAAACGATATATCTCCTACCTATACGTATAACGTTAATAGATTTTAATAAATCCAAGTATTTATCTATATAACTTATCTATTCGTCTCTCAACCAATGAGCAGGAAGTAAAACAGAGGACAGAAGGAGTGCAAGAGAAGTGTGCACTTCGATAATCCGATTTCACTCGTTAGCTTCGCTTATTCTCCTTTTAATTGGTGCTGCTACTCGTCGATCTTTATCGGCGTACTACGCACCCTAGATAACACGTCCGACCTCTACGAAGAATCAACTCCTACTGAACCGTACGCCACGACCTTTCGAATGTGTGTACGTGTGTGTACGTATGTATGTGTCTATCTATTATTCTTAGCACGTCTCGTTGTTGTTTATCTCTCGATCTACCGTTACAACTAATCGTTACGTACAATCTCGTATGAAAATTTATTTCCCTATCTGATATGTTTCAGCCATAGAAAATTATTTGAAAATAAAAATAAATATATTCGATTATGATACTCCCAATAAAACCAAGACAATTTTTAACTACGACTTTTTCTATTTTAATAGAGAAAATAATCCATCGCTCATGTAAAAACATTTCCGAGAACCCAAATAAACTCTCTTCTCACCCTTTACTGCTATTTCTAGCTACCTAAGTTTCACGAGATAACAAGCAGCAATTTATCCGAGCTTCCTGAATCCACCCGATGGTAGGTACATTAAAATGAATACATATATATATATATATATATATATATATACACACACACACACACACACACACATACATACACGAGTAATTTATTTAGAAGATACCATAGGTATCGTCTTCTCAAGATCGAGAAGAGGGATGTTGCGTGGTCCTTTTGGTAAGGGATAGAATGTAATATTCGTAGAATAATGCGAATGCTCGATTACATCGTTTTGTTTTTAATCTAATTATCTCTAATCTATTGTGTAGAATAATCTTATAGAACAAATGGATATTTCTGGCCGATTTACTCGCAATCATATATTATAACATAATTATCATGATCTTCGTGTCAAGAACGATACAAAAATGTTTCACATATACATAGACTCACGAATTATGTATTCTTTTATGAAGAACCATTAAAATTCCTCAATTTATACTATTGTTTTCTTTCTTAACTACATCTACGCCCAAAGTTTTCTTAAAAATGTATTTTACGAAGGAAGAGAGAACTTATTTTGGAAAATTCTAAAACTAGGGAGTGTAATTTCACACGGATTCTCTGTCCCTTCTCCGCATATAACGCCAAGTTGAATTACTATAAGTTCGAGTCATCGGTATTATACGCTACTTTTACAACGAAACTTTTCGAGTACTTCCATCGCGAAAGTGTCACACGATAAAATCCAAGTTTTTCGGAACTTTCCAACGAACTTCGAAGATAGATAGAGAGAAACATAGAGAAACAGGGAGAGAAAGAAAGAAAGACACTCGTGCACACACACACACACACACACATAAAAAGAGAGAAAAAGGACAAGAGAGTGAGTTTTTATAGTATCGAAATGATTTAACACATGGTAAAAAGATTTGGTAGAGTCAACATGAGTATGAGCTAGTATTGTATAGTTGCAGATAAAAACATGAAAAATAAAGAGATTAGTAGCGTGTAACGAGATCGTTTCTTTGTAGAAAATTAAATGTTTTATATTAGAAACTAAAATAGAAGGAAAGAAAGAAAGAAAGAAACAGAGGGGGAGAGAGAGAGAGAGAGAGAGAGAGTATTGTCTTTTGGTATAATTCTTTGTCAACGAATAAAAACGTTCTCTCTTACAGAAATTGAAACAAAGCTTTTCAACGAGTACTAAGATACAAGAAGAGACGAAGAAAGAATATAAACTAAAAAGGGAAGAAACTAGAAACGGAAGGAAGAATTTAAAAGGACATCCTAATCGTGTTGCAGCTCGAAAAGTAGAACAAGACAAAGAAATCCTTCCTGTAAGAAAAGCCGTAATTGTTCGTCGTCGTGTCTCTACGTGACGACTACCGATCGAACGTTTTCTCTTGATAGAAATGGACGGCCAGCAATAGAGTACTCGTATTACAACTACTTACAATTAGTTGTAACATCGATAAAAGTAATAGTAATAGTACTAGTGGCAAGTTTTATTCAAAGGAATTTCCTAGCATCTTGAATACTTGCTAACGTAAAATCGTATTATTTCTTCTTCGAGAGAATCGTTCTTATCGATCTACTCTATCATGGAAGAGAGAGTTTCATTAATTTTCTTTAGAAATAATAAAACGAAAGAGACACAAGAGAACGCAGAGAGAACAAGAGAGACAGAAAGAGAAAAAGTGAGAAAAAAAGAAAATAATAAATAAAGAATGAGATAAGATAAGGAGAGATCGTATAACGCAAAAATTGAGATCCATCTCAGGAAATTCGTTCGTTCGGCTGTATTACGTATAAGTTGGGACACGGCGGATAGTGGATATCCGGAAACCACGGAAGATCGCGTTTCTCATCTACTGCAGCTGTACTCTAGCCCGGTTTCGAGATCAAATCGAATGTATTCGCTATGTATGTAAGTAACTGTGTATATATTTATACATATACACACATTTATGTATATATGCGTATACATACATATATATATATATATATATATATATATATATATATATAAATTTATATATCTACACACGTAGCTAGACGGCTACATAAGTGCATATATATATATATATATATATATATATATATATATATTTGTGTGTGTATGTATGTATGTATGTATATTACAAGAAGATATTCGTGTTTCTCCATTTTACATAGAAACGTAACTCCCGTCGATCCTCGTAACGAGAAATGCATGCTCGAGATAAACAATAAACTTCTCGAAAAATCAGCGACAGCTCGATTTAGAGGCAACTCGTGTTCTAAGAGAAGCAATCGTAAAATTCTTTTTTTAAGATGTCTCCGACTGGTATCGATCGGTAAGTCCTTTCAAGAGGTCTTACGTTCATCCGGAAAAAGCGATCGGTACAAATTTCCTTCCTCAAATCGAACTCGTTTCCTCGCGGAAGTTAACCGCAAAGATCGTAAATTTACAAATAGAGGGGGAATGGAAAAACAAGAAAAAAGAAGAAAAGGAAAAGAAAAGAAATCCATGAAAAATTCGTGAGTTTTTTCTACGTCGTTTAACGAAATAACTAATAAAAAATGATCTCTCTTCGATCGATTAGCATTAAACACGTATACTTCGTTTATTTCTTTACAATTTTGTTCGGACTTAATAAAAATAATAATAGAAAAAATACAAAAAGAAAGAAAAAAGGAAATTACAAAAAAATATTATGATAAAACGCATACACTTTTTATAATGTTTGTTTTTTATTAATATTTCTACTGTACCAATCAGAACTTATATTTAATATCTAAATATTATATACATATATATATATATATATATATATATATATATACGCGCGTGTGTGTGTGTATGCGCGTATTTAATTAGACAGCTAATAAGAAGGCGGTATATCGACAATTTCCACTCACGATAAATATACGAAACACTGATGTGACTATCTTGGGAAGACATTTTCTCGATCGTCGAGAACTCGTAGGGTGTGATAAAAAAGTAAACGATCTACTTCGTAACAGAGTTTCGCGTTGCTTTAAAAAGGAGGCCAGGCGGCCGGTATTCGAGTTCCTTCTCCCTGATTCCTCAAGTTTTTCAGTAATGAATGAGAAAAAGAAAGGAGAAAGAAAAAAGACAGGGAGAGAAAGAGAGAGAAAGAGAGAAAAAGAGAAAGATAGAAGAAGAAAGAGAAAGAAGGAAAAATAGAGAGAAAAGTAGCATGTGGGGATCGATGTGTTCTCAAAGATTGCACGTGAGAAGGAAGACGATGAAGGAGAAAGAGGAGGACAGTAGGTTAGAGAGAGAATGAGAGGAGAGAAATAAACCTGTCTTCGCAACCATCGCGGAACATAACGGGCGAGCAAGCTTCCTAGTATAGCTGAAGTTGCGTTCCCGCGGGTCTTCTTACTATCTCCAAAGGAGAATAGACAAAGAGAGAGACAGAAAGAGAGAGATAGAGACAGATAGAGATAGAGATAGAGATAGAAAGAAAGATAGAGAGAGAGAGAGAGAAAGAGAGAAATAGAGATAGAGATAGAGAAACGGAAGCTAGGACAGAGAAGTTCAAAACTACATCCGCTCTCTCTCTCTCTCTCTCTTTCTCTTTCAGTTGCATAATTCAGACTACCTTCGACCGACTACATTCCAAGTTCACGATAATGCACCGAATAGTATACGACAGATCCAGTTAGACTGTGAATCGTTTTGGAAACGATCGAAATCGATATTCGGTATCGATCTAGAAGCTCTGTTTGCATCTACTAGGAGCAATGGTTCTACGATGTTTTTGGACAGACTTGGAATATACACATGTGTGTTTATGCGTACGTCTGAGTCGGATTTAACTGAGAATTTAAATACTCTTGGATTTTCGAAAAGAAGAAAAATGATAGATAAATAAAAGATATATTATGTATCCAATGAAACGACGAAAAGAAAGACTAGTTATGGTAAATCTGATAGCGAACAAGAAACTCAGGGATTTATCGATTACAACGTATATATGCGTGCACGTGTGTATGTGTGTGTATATCGAGTATTATAGGAATCGATTAAAGAAAAAAGATAAAAAATAAATAACTAAATGAAGAAAAATAAAAGAAGAAAAATGAGTCTAACTTAACGTTTTGCTTTCATTTGATATCGGATTTCGTACTAACGAGTACGACGTCGATATGCTGGACACGTTTAAAACGGATAGAAAAGTAAAACTACGTAAACGATCTCTTCGAACCAATTCGAAGATCAATAGTTAACAAGATGAAACGATAAGAATTATTTGTATAAAAAATAAAATCAAAACGATACAAGAGCTACAGTTTTTAATGATATCGTTAAATGTAGGAGGACCACCGAGGTTGATGAAATTATAAATAAAAAAGACAGTGAGTGATCTTTTTAAACGTCGATTCTTTTTATACGCGGTTAATAGAATAAAAAGATATAACAAAGTAGAGCATGTTGCTTTTGCCGCTAGTGATACTGCTGATGCTAGCTCCTTGAACGTGTCATTCGCGGAATATAAAAGTCGTCTCTACCGAGTGCGTTTACTTCGAGTGAGGGCTAACATCGCTCGAAACTCGTTTCTAAGATTATTTGACAACGCGAAGGGAAAGGGAAAAGTGACGACGAAAGAAGAGTAGTCTCGACCCTTCCGACGACGATAACGATAGACGTAGAACAACGAGACGCTCGACCCTTTTCAGAAAAGGGTTCGAAGAGAAGGAACGAGAATCACGGTGACGTTTCACTTCCCGGAAGTAGAAGAGAAAATCAGCGTTATTTTTAACAGATGATCTCTTTCTCTCTTTCTCTTTCTCTTTCTTTCCCCCTATCTTTCTCTTTCTCTGCATGTATATATATATATATATATATATATATATATATATATATAAAATGTATATGGATAGTATAGAGTATGAAAGTTCTAAAGTACGAGAATACATAATAAAGATATATATCATGAATGAGCAATGAGCATGAATACCGAAATAAGAGTAAACTTATCCAATTCAGCCGTAGTTTTGTACCAAGTTTAAATTACCAATATCTAAAACGTTTTTGATGATATATACAATATTATCGGAATAATCTACTTTGGAGAATGGATTACTCACACGTCAGACGATTGACAAATCAAAAAGAATGATGACGATGATGATGATGATGATAATGATGATGATGATGATGATCAATGATGATGAATGATGATTCAGTTACTAAACAAAAGTTTTCTATATCATATTGTATTAATCTCTCCTTTCCGGGTGTTAGACGTAAAACGTGCAAAGTAAACCATCGACTATCCTAACTCACATGTAAGCCAGATGCGAAGGGTTTTAGCGAGAGTAGATTAAAAGAAAACATATTCCTCGAGGTAGGAAACGAGAATACTGTGGAAATCGATGGACAACGAAAGAGCGAGGACAATAAATCATCCAAGTAATCCCCATTTTCTACCTTTCTCTCTATCTATCTCTATATCTCTATCTCTCTTTCTCTCTCTCTCTTTCTCTCCCTTCTATTCCACTTTACCACGAATTAGAGTCACCGTATCATACAACTATCCTTCTCTCTATGTCTCTCTCTCTCTCTCTCTCTCTCTCTCTCTCTCTCTCTCTCTCTCTCTCAATGCTTTAATAAGCTCGCTCTATTTCCATATTTTGATTACGTTCCATTATATTTTCATGTTATAACCTGGCATAATAAACTTCCTCCGGACATTAAAAAGGTAAACAGAATTGTTAAAAAGACAGGGATTAATCTTGAAAAGGAGTTGGATGGCACAAGAAAATAGGAAAAAAGAAGAGTATAAGGAAAAAAAAAAAAGAAGAGGAAGAAAAGAAGAAGAAAAAAGAAAGACAGCTGATCTCTGAAACGATAAGCTAAAACGATCTATCCATCCATTTTCTCTCTCTTTCTCTCTCTCCTTCTTTTTCCTTTTTTTTTTCTCTCGGTCTCGACAACATAATTTCCTCTCGTTCGACTTTATCTCGAACGTCTCCTGTCCGCTCTCTCGTTCGATGGCTCATTGGATGGCTTCGGTGAGCAAACTACGACGACAGATGGTTACCGTTAGGATAAACCGAGTACCGATCGGCTACTCGTCCTTCGAAGTGACGTATTACGAGAACAGAGAGGAGGGTAAGCAAAGCGACATATAGATGGTAGGAGTTTGCTTACGGAAACGAAAGAGTGACGAGAGAGATACTCGATGAAGGATAATGACAGTAAGATTACGGTGATTAATTTATTATTCGTTAGCGTCATCCTATAGCGTCCTGGTGATTACCTTCTCACTCTCCTTCTTTCTCTACATACTTCCTTCACCCCTTTATTCCTCCCTTTCATGTCCCCCCATTGCCATGATTACTGCCCACCTATGGATACATGTCCCAGAGGTACAAATGAGCTTAGGACTCTGAGCGCATGACTCTAATGGCGCATAGGCAGGCCAACTTTCGAAACAAAACGTCCTAAGTACTTTACCGAAGCTTCACCGACTTCCTTCCGCGTACCTAACTCGTTGAAAATTAATTAACTCGAAGAATGAACTTTAACTTGTGACTCGATGTTCTCTCACTCTCTCTCTCTCTCTCTCTCTCTCTCTTTCTCTTTCTCTCTTTTTGTAGCTCTCTCTGTCTATAATACCTGTAATTATACTTACTATTTAACTTTAACAATAGACGAAACGACGACGCCATTAATGTTTAAGTATAAATAATTGAAGTAGATATTGAATATGTAGGTATTTACTTTATATTAGATGTGTTTCTACATAGAATTTATTATATTATAATTATATATCACGTATTATCTATTGATATAAATTCTTATATTAAATATATTATGTGTTTATTACTATAGATTATTATTATACGATATTAACGATATTATCCTGATAAAAGAAAATTATATATATATACATCCACACACATCTTGTTATCGATTACTCGTGAAAAATAAATGCGCAAAAAGCAAAAAGTAAAATCTGCTTAACCAGAAAGACTTCTTCAATTCTCGTTCGACTATTATCTCCGATTAATCGATAATAATTTCGACGAGAACAGGACGTAACTATACCAGTGAATTTACTTCAGTGAATTTACCCTAGAAACTCCCATCGTGATATCAGTCGCGATTGCGCATTGTTTCAGACCCTGTATGCTGCCAACCTCCCCCACCATCAGCGAGATCACCACCCTCTAACCACCCTCATCCCTTCCTTTTGTCTATGTACGTAGTACGTATGTATATTTTCCACATATGTCGTTATACACCTAGAAGATACAAACACAGCGTATGTAAATGCGCATGACGGTGGCTAGCTCCAGGGGTACATGTTCGGCATTCGAATGAAACGAACTTTACGACCTCTCTTTTTCTCTCCCTCCCCTTTCCTCCCCCTCCAACCCTTCCAACCTCAACCCTCATTTTTGTTTTTTAGTTCGACCACTTCGAGGTAACGCGCATGCGCTTCTCCCTGGCCGTGCCGCCACCGGACCGAGAAAATGAAATATTAACCACGAACGTAGGAAACAAAAGACGAGGAAGGGAGAAGGGTGAGAGGGATCAGAACTAAACGAAGCAAATGGTAGAGTAAAAAAATAAAAGGAGGACGATGTAAAGGTAGAGGGGATGGAGGATTGCAGATGGAGAAGGAGGGAGGGAGAGGGTATAACAGAAAAACGACAGATTCCTAATTGAAACGGCTGAAGCTTGACCGTCAAGCGTACTCTAATTTATCTATCGGCTTTCGACGTCCGATGTTCATTACACGAAGATTCTCTTTCTATTTTTTTTCTTCCTTTGTTTTCTTTCTTTCCTTCTTTTTATAAAATGAGAGGTCAGGTCGTGACAGTCTCTCGTCGTCTTTGAAATAATTTTACCATCCTCTCTCTCTCTCTCTCTCTCTCTCTCTCTCTCTCTCTGTTTCTCTTTTTTGTCTCTCTTTCTTTTTCTCTTGTTAAGTATCACGATCGAGAAAAGAATAGATCGAATTCGAACAATTTTTCTTCCTAACTTACGGATATATGTTTTTAAAAAAAAGAATCGTTATCGTCTTAGAGAGACTAAGCATTGTTTCTTCTTGCATATGGAAGAACGAACCGGCGACAGTCTGATACCCCTCGAGGCCAGAAAAATGAGAGAGAGAGAGAGAGAGAGAGAGAGAGAGAGAGAATGTTCACAGACTAATAGCGACGCAGGCAAACAATGGAACGGCCTTGTAGCACTGTTTAACGGGTGACTTTGTCAAAGGAAACGGAACGACGACGCACGAAAGTTTGGTGGATGGCTATTCACGAAAGCAGGCCGACTTTTGTTTAGAACTTTTGTCGCACGACGCGACGACGATACTACCAGCAGCCAACGAGAGGTCGTGAAGGTAGCTGGCGAGGCGCAAACACATATACATATATACATAACGGATATAGTAAGGGACAGAACAGAGAAAGAAAGAAAAAGAGAGAGAGAGAGAGAGAGAGGCTATGGAAATAACACATACACACACATACACACACATACAACAAATAGCTAAGGGAGGATGGAAAGAGGAAAGAGGCTTTACTATACACGACCAACCAACTTTTCGACTCTGCATTATTTCCGTCTCTCAGACGCCATTGTTTGTTTCTTGCGAACACGTACGGCGACAAGCAGTGACGCCTGAATTTTTATATTTGATTTTTTCTTCTCTTTCTCTCTGTCTTTATTTTCTTTTTTTTTATGGTTTTAAATTCTAACCCTCATCGAGGTTTGCAGAGAATGCTTATAATCCTTTCTCTCTCTCTCTTCTTTTCTTTATCTTTTTTTTCTTTCTTTCTCTTTCCTTTTGATCGAACGATCGAAGAGTCATAAGACCACCATTTCCTTTTTTATGCCAGATCTTCTACATCAACGAGATGCACGAGATTCTACAAAAAAAAAAAAAGAGAAAAACTGAAGAAAAATAGAAAAAAAATGGAGAAACTACATGAACGGTGTATAAATAAATTCACGGTGAGGTACGGAAGATCGTTCGGGATGGCAAAAAACACGACGATATTAACCGGAGAACGGTATATAAATAACGATGATGGGCGAAGGTGAAAGAACGTTCGTATCAAAAAAATAAGAAAAAGAAAGAGAGAGAGAGAGAGGAAGAGATAGAGAAAAATAGTACGTCAAGATAGCGCTATCGATCTAAAGATTCTGCAAGGAAAGACATTTTCTATCTCTTTTCTTCGCTAGTCATCTCTTCGTCACTAGAAAGCCACCTACACGTTTTCTATGTATGTATGTATGTATGTATGTATGTATATATATATATGTATGTATATATATATATATATAAAGGTATATGATGATAGAAGAGAAAACGCATCTGTCGATTCGATTCACGAGCAAATTGGATGCGACGAACGCTCAACATTTAAATTCTGCCATTCCGGTTAATCCCAGCCGATTTATAGAGCCATTACTATGCAACGAATGACTAGGCGTTTCCTACAAGAATCGTTACGCTAAAAGACGATCGTTTCAAGATCGAGAAGCTTCATTAAGATCCTCTACAACGGTGCAAACATACTTGATAATCTTTCCAAAAGGATTGTGATTCACTTACTCTATCTAAACTTTTATATTCTTTCTTCTTTTTTTTTTCTATTTATTTATTTAATATTGACAAAAACGAAATTTCTCATTTCACGTAGGTTAATGCGATGCAAATAAATCGTATGCAAGTTGCGCTTCATCATCATCGTTGTTATCGAAAAAAGAATAAAAAAAAACTATATATATATATATACATATACATATATATATATATATATATATATAGCAAAAATGAAAAAAAATCTCGTTATTTCGGCTGAATGGATTGCAGTAGAACAAATGAAAAAAACATCGGAAACAAATCAATGAACCGGAGAAATAACATTTTGTATAAACAAGCTGCCTGAAAAATTCAGATTTCTAGTAACCAGGGAAAGAGAAAAAGAGAGAGAGATAGATAGATAAAGATAGATAGGGAGAGGGAGAGAGAGAGAGAGAGAGAGAGAGAGAGAGAGAGAGAGAGAAATACGTGCCGGAGATGGGCGAATGAATATTCATCGTTCTTTAATGCAACGCGATCGTCGTTTTCCCGCGCGATCGCGGTACCGCGTGGTGCACGTATACTTGCGTCACTTCCTTTCCTCGTACTACGTACGTTTTCACGGGGTATTAGAAACGTCACTTTCCAAGCTCAAACACGGGGATCCTTTTAAGCACT
Source organism: Vespula pensylvanica (assembly GCF_014466175.1). Lineage (NCBI taxonomy): Eukaryota > Metazoa > Arthropoda > Insecta > Hymenoptera > Vespidae > Vespula > Vespula pensylvanica. The sequence continues at coordinate 7,277,472 of NC_057689.1, read as the reverse complement.
TGCCGTGCTCTTTATTCTCTCTCTCTCTCTTTCTCTCCGTCTATCTCTTTTTCTCTGTCTTTCATACGTGAAACTATTTCGTGCTATACCTCGCTATGTTCACACACTATGTAAAATTATGTATGTATACATTGAACGTTCAACACGTTTCCGTCTCAAAAATTTATGTTAGAGAGAGGATCAAAGACGATTTAACTTTCTCAGGATTTTTAGGAATACTGATTGAAAATAAAACGTGATTTGTTACAACAAAAAAGAAATCCTCTCTCTCTCTCTCTCTCTCTCTCTCTCTCTCTCTCTCTTTCTATCTCTTCTTCCCTTTATATATTATATACTATATATATATATATATATATATATCTTTTTCTGAAAAACACGAATACAACGTTCAGAGAATTTATTAGGTTTCGAACGGCGCGTAAATATCGATTACTTCATCGTAGAGAAGCCACATTACATGTTCGCAGTTAGGAAGTCGTTATCGTACTTCATTACAATAGGTACGAGGAACAAGTTTCGGACGCAGTCGGTTAACTTGCAAATATTCAGGAAAACATAATGCCAGGTTAGTTCCCTATGTGATTATGGGCATCTCGATCCTGTTTAACAAAGTTTACGGGGGATAGAGGTATTTCCTATCGGACCTTGATAGATTTAACTTCAGCTAGGCTTCGATTCATCACAGAGAAGTTTAATTTATTTCTATCGAGATAATCGAACGAAGATAATCAAATACATTTCGCTCATTAATCTGATTTCTTTCGATATCGTCAATTTCTGCTATGGTATAGTAACTCCTCATTATTTTTTTTATTACCACGGTAATATCATTCAAATTCAGTATGAAAAAAAAAAGGAAAGAAAAAAGTTCAATTACGTACAATAACAAATTCTCCTCGATATAATAAATAATCATTAAGTACGGGAAAGTAAAGTAAGAGTTAATTGATCGAACGCTTTTTCTCCGATATCCGTGAGACTGTAATTAGTTGTAACAAAAAAAGAGAGAAAGAAAGAGAGAGAGAGAGAGAGAGAGAGAGAGAGAAAGACTAAAAGAAAAAAAAGGTAAGAAGAAAAACACGAAGAGGAGAGACATTTATCTATTATCCTTACACTCTAGTTGGCCGGTTCAAGGCTTTATCCCTGAGACCTAGAGCTAGCACGCGCGATGTCTCGCAAAAAAACATCCCTTTCCCTCTCCTCCTCTTCTTTCTTTTTATTTCTTTTTCTGGCAGTATCCAAGTGACCGTTTCTTCTTCAACGACCTCGAGAAGTAGATCGAAGAAGTAACGAAGCCACGTTTAATCGCGTAACGTATGGCCGGCATATGCGATACATGCTCGCGAACTACACACGCGCGCATATACACAAAGAAAGAGACGCATATGCACACGTGCCCACGCAGTATGTACGTACACTCGTTTACGTGATTTAAAAGGAAGGATAAAGTAAGAAAGGATATAAGAAAGGATGAATATGGAGGAAGAATAACGAAAGAAAGAACGTTGGTAAGACGGTAAGCCAGGACGACGAGAGTGTACCAAGGAAGATATTATGCATAATGCATACACGTGCTCCCTATACATAAGTAATATGTTATCTGGTATTAGCGAGAGCATAACCATAAGCAGCGATTACATTGCTGGCCATTGCATAAGTCATATCTCTCGGCGTCGGAGTACCAAAGATCCGATCTCACCATATTCTATACTACTACTCTGTCGTTACCGTTATTACAACGGCAACTGCAACAGCCTCTCCCTCTCTTCTCCTCCTCTTCATTCTCTGCATTCTCCTCCCCTATCCTTCCCCCATCTTCTAATTCACCTCTTCCTGGCACGCGTTTCGAAATCTTTTATTTTTACGATAAAGAGTACTCTCACGATTACAAAGATTGATTTCTCTTTTCATTAATGCGTTTCCATTAATGAGAAACAAATGTGATTGTTAAAATTTAACTCACTTCGTCGTCGTTAGATTAGACTAACTCTAACGATTGAAAATCTCCTTTTATTTATAACGAAAATTGTTTGCTTCTTTTAACAGTTGAAATCTTCGAAAGTTTTATATTAGACGAGATACTTCAAGTTTCTTAGTCGAAGAACGCTACGGTAGAAACAAGGTATCGTACGATATTGTCTCGTGAATTTTACGAAGATAGTTTTAGATCAACATTCTCTCAAACTTCTTGCCGTGCGGTACGATTTATTTGGTGTGATGGTTTTATACGTCGCGGATGATATGTTTATAATATTAATACGATTATTAAAAATCTAATATATTGAAGATATGTAGTAGACAGACCGAAGTCATCGTGCGTTATTTTAAATATATGGCTTTTTATTTGTATCACGATAAGATTTTCTCGAATTTGCAATAACATTTTACTTGAAAATCTTTTACAAATTAAACGATTCGTTTACTTTGATATAAAATAACTATTAAATATTTAATGCAGTTCAATAATACAGTTAAATTAAATTCGAAAAATTTCGATTTGTACAAGGTATAAATTACGAACTCTTTAAGTTAAAATATCTTTTAATATTTAGAAATAATATCGAATGAAATCGCGATTATCTGTGACTCTTATATCAGTTGAGAAAAAAAAAACATTTATATACCTATATATATATATATATATATATATATATATATATATATATATACATACACATTTCATGATAAATAAAATTATTAAGAAATATCTTTTAAAGATCTAACTTTTAATTATCTTTCAGTAAAATGAGTCAAGTGGTAAGTAGTAAAATGCTCAAGACGTCTGAAGTAAGTAATTGATCGAGGCTCCTTATCTGATACCTAAACAGATCCGCAAAATCAAGCTTCGTGGGCCAGCTTTCGTTTAACATGACGAGTTGCACGTATCCTTTGGGTATATACATACATGTACATACGTATGTATGTACATAGATACAAAACGATTTCTAGCCTCTTACGCGTTATCTCTCAACAGCAGGTAATTTCGAAGAAGGAAGTAGATGGATCGATTGGACGGCTTGAAACGAGGTGGGTGGTTTCGAGTTTGTTAACTCTCGACCTCATCAACCATCTATCTATCCATCTATCTATCCATCTATCTATTTATCTGTCCATCTATTTCTTTCTTTCTTCTCGTTCGTTTAAAGACAAGTCCTCGATATCTATACGAATACAATTTATACTTCTTTCAAATGTAACCTTAGCTAGAACAAAAATGTTCGAAGATCAAAAATGATGATTCTTCGCGAAAACTTCTTGAACTTTTCAAGACGGTCATCGAAAGCAACGAAGAGACGAAGATAGCCACCCAATCTGGCTGTTATTCCCTCTTCTTCTCTCCCTATTCCTCTCTCTCTCTCTCTCTCTCTCTCTCTCTCTCTCTCTCTCTCTGCAGCTTCTACGTGTTCTCTTCAATTTGATTTTCTCCAAGAACTCTCTCCGCGTGGTAACTTCGAAAATGGCGACGAAGACGACGGACTTTAAAGAGTGGATGGAGTTATCTCTAGAAGGCCAAAGAAGAAGAGTAGACGAATCGACCATTAGTCTTTCTGACGTTTCAATCGAGGGAGCAATGCAGTGTCCGATCAACGATCTACCGCTACTATTATTATCGTTTCGTTGATGTATCATTGATAAATAAAAAGGAAAAAAGTGATATGATATAAAATCGATGAGATTGATCGAAGATTATGTTATCGTACTTCTCACGATCGAACTTAAAGAGTCAAGCAAAGATGGAATGAAAAAAAAAAAGAATAAAAGAAAGAGAGAAAGAGAGAGAAGACTATAAGTTTTGGACGATAACACGTGGCCTCAGGAAACTTTGGTAAGTGGGCAGTTTTCTCGCGAAATTACTCGCATCAGTCTGTGGTAATCACGGTTGTAAGCGGCTCGAGAGAAATGTAAACGCGCCTACTAACTCACCGCGAGCGATATATATCTTTCTCTCTCTCTCTCTTCCTTTGCCTCACATCCTCTCTCTCTCTCTCTCTCTCTCTCTCTTTCTCTCTCTCGTTGACTCCTAGACAGAACGACCGTCTAACAGTGGCGTCGGCAGCTCCTCCTTATCTCGGGACATCTCGTATTAAGACGTTTGACGCAAGTGCGGCGGCCTTAATTAAAAGCCGTCGGAAGGCGAAGAATTATTACATCGTATAATGACTCTTTCTCTTTCTCTTTCTCTCTATCCTTCTATCCTTCTATCCTTCTCTCTCTCTCTCTCTTTCTCTTTTTCTTTATCTCCTGGAGAAGCTTTCGAAGAAAATGAAAAATTTCTTTTTCTCTCGCTTCTTCTCTGTCTCGAATTCTTTCACGATCGAATTTATTAACTCTGAGAAATAACTCTTCCTTTTCTTTTTCTTTCTCTTTTTTATCCTCCCCTTCCTCCCCCGAAAATAATACTTTCTTCAAATCTTTTCCCGTAAGAAGTAGCGGTAATATAGCAGTGATAGTAGTAGAACAAGGACGAAGAAAAAAAGAAAAGAAAATTCACGTGACGTCGGAGATGACAAAATTCAAGGGAAAAATTCTTTAAAAGGATCTAACCGTCTAAAAGAAAATCGAGAGAAGAAACAAGACGACGTAAACTTTGTACTCATCGCCTTTGGCCAAGAGTCCGACGACAACGATATTGCGAGAACCTTGCCGTCAAGTCGTCACCACATCAAGGATGATCCGAGCCGCAGGGGTTTTCGTAACTTTAAACGCGTCATGCTTTTCCCCCACCTCCTATCTCTCAAACCTAGCCATCCTACGCGACTCTAACCAAACGCTTGAATGTATTAATACGTTAAACGGAAGCAATTCCCCGTGAAAAAGCCTCCGGCGATTTGCAAGCTAGGCTTGTTCGTCTAACAAACTCGCACGTGGGAGGTAGAGATATATAGTACACGTAGTGGGAGTATGTATATGGTCAAAACAGAAAGAAAAAGAAACTCTTATATAGGATTAAACCATGTTATCTTTCATGGTGGATTTATGTAAATATTTTCTCTCATAGATAATAATCGCGATATCTTCGACGACATACGTGATTAATAATTCTCAAATCGATTACTAGATCAGAATTATTGATTAGATTCTATTTGTGACATTAGCAAGAGAATTAGAATGAAATTGTCGGATAAAAGGTTTCAACGATTTCGTATAATTAAATTACATATTATTTCGATAAAATTTTTCTTATACACTTTGTGATCTAAATGTTTGCATGAAGTATTTCAAGCCGAAAGGAATTTATTTTATTGAAAATTTATTGATATTGTTTCGAGGAAAAAAAAAATCCTAGAAAAAAAATCTCCATTTCGCATAGTTTTCACGACTAGTTTAAAATATATAATCGAAAAACTTTTTCGAAAATGTATACGTATCTATATGCATGAGACTAAATTAGTTTTGATAAAATATGCCATTAAAATTTCTTGCTTTTTTCTTTCTATTTATTTATTTATTTATTTAGTTTTTTTTAACGATCGTTCTACATTCGCCATTTTACGAGCAACCGTTTGAAATGAAGAGTTATTTTCACGAAGAATAACGTTTCGTACTTTATACGTGTGACCCGTTGGAAACCAGGATCCTATACCAATCAAACTCGTGCTCACGTTTAGGCTATCGACGCGTAGCGAGTTTGTTCTAGGTCTGTAGGGACGATTGGACACCAGGAGAAAATTTACGTTTCAATTACGGTCGAACGACAAAGCTTTGCAATATTCACATTTACAGAGGTCCGTTTGGCGCGATTGTCATTCGAATCCTTTTACATTATTATTCTATCGGCTATCCTGTAGCTATACACCTTTCTGCTACTCTCATTCGCCTATTCCGGAATGCTGACATCGATGTTACTCGATCGTAGTTTCCATCGAATCCACGTGTGTCCGCTGATTACGAGTTCGAACTCTGCCTAATCAAATGACGTTCGGTTTGCCAAGTTGAACCGGACGATGTCGATTTCAACACAAAACGCCTGAATTGAAACTTTGAAACCGACAAGTGGATTAAATAAAATTGACATTCGAAAATAAATAAGCAAACAAATACGACGGACGGATGGCTCGAAGGGGACCTACTATTTTAGTTTTACGAAAAGAATATTTATTTGTTTTGATTTATAGTACGTAGTAACGGGATTGATCGAAAGAGACGTACCTGTCAAATATTTTTCTCTTCCTTCTGATTCGTATTATTTACGAGATACTACGTGTGTCAAATTTTAAAGGGTATCAAAGCTGAAATTTCATCCGAAGTATATTCTGGGAATAAAAAAAAAAGAAAAAAATGCAAATTCGGCCATTACTGGAATATTTATGTAAGATGGTATAAATAAATTCACATTTTTTACTCGAATAATAATCCACTGAGATAAATCATGTTTTATTATATATACACACCTATATTCATGAGTTTCGCAAAAGATACATACGACAATAATTGATAAAAACACTTGGAACGATAAGCGAATAATTATCCAAATAATGAATAAAACATTTTTCTCTCGCGCACGTTGTATTCGATCAAATATATTCATTCATTCGCAATAAGAATAAAATTCTATTTGCCATTCTAATCCATTATCTGCTATTCGAATTGTACTCACGCTGGATTAACCAACTGTGATAGTAAAAAGTACGTTAACGTCGGATGATAAATGAACAAGTGTTTTCGAGTATTTTATGTTTGAATATGAAAAATCATGTGACTATATTCTTTCTACGTAAAGAAAAGATTTGATCAAAATAAATGAAATATCTTTCTCGAATTGTTACCAGTTATCTATCTTGACGATTATTCGAACAAATAGAATTCCTATTGCGTTTATAAAAGTGAATGTTTCTCTCTTCTGCTCTCATACACTTTAGAATAAACGTTGTATCTTTATAAAGGGAATAGGAAAAGAGGAAGACATTTTCCATCTATCTTGACCACCATTTGTACAACGATTTGTACTGACTATCTCGTAGCAAAGGACATACTATATATCGAACTGTATGTCGACCCTTTCTCGTAAAACTTCGACGTTACCTATGCATGTACTATACGAACGATTGGAATTTCAAACTAGAATGCACACTATCGAAATATCCATATTTCTCTATTTCTCTATCTCTCTCTCTCTCTCTCCTTCTGATTTCTTTTTTAGTGAAATACATAACAAATAGTTAATACGTTTCCGATTGTAAGTAGCAAACGATCACTTTGATAGTGATTCTAAGTACAAAATATAATATAATTTATATCAAAGTTTAATTGATTTGATACAAGCATAGACAAAAATCGAAATATTTCTCAAATTTGTACAAAGCAAAATGTACTAGGTCAAACGAGAATTGATAAAGGAATGGTAGAAAGGAAAAGAGAGTATCGGAAAAAGGAACCAAGACATTCAGAAGCCACTTATCTCTCACGGAAAGATTTATTAAATGTTCTTCCATTTCTCGAGCAATTCAAGGATAAGAGTCTGAAAGGACTCGACGACTACGCGATCTGTAGACACACAGGATAATATGAAGATTAAAAAGGCTTAGCAATAGAAGACGTACTTACTTGCTCATCGATCGAAAATCGTTCGACATTCGGCTTATTTTCGATTTCTCTGGTTTCTTTTCTATACTTGTAAATTCACGAGAAAATAAAAGAAATATTGAAAATTTAAAAAAAAAAAAAAATAGAGAAAAGAGAAAAAGCAAATGAAAAAGAAAAACGTGAACATGGTGGAAATAACTATGCGAACTATGTACCACGATATTTAAAAGAACGTATCAATGTTCATGAACGCGTTTATCATTGTGACTGCAAAAAAAAATAATAATAAAAAAGAATTATCTAACACTAGCAAATGAAACGAGAGTTGAATTACGTATATTCTGGATGAGAAGAAATAAGAAAGAGTGGACGATCTCAACATGTTTTGTTACGTATGCAAGTATAACACGAAACCAGATTACATCAAGGTTATTAAGGTAATTAAATGTTACTATGCTACTCTTTCTTGCTAATCATATAATGTGTAATGCTTACGTACAATTCTTTATTTTTATCTCTTCTTTTTCTTCTTCTTCTTCTTCTTCTTTTTTCGTTCTCTCTTTTTCTCATAGAATTTTCCGTCATGCGATTATAGGTGCGCCTTTATTCTTAGAATAAAAGTAACATTTTTATATTACGTACTGTTGATTAATAAAGATATTATCTCTCCGCTCGCTTAAATATTTTTATTAAAGAGAAAAGACTGGCAGTTCGTTGAATGAACGGTACATTAAATCTTTTATGAAAACCACGGAGCATTGATATCGATAAAAAGGGCGATTTATGTGAAAGAAACGAGCCAAAAGTGATTTCCAATCCTTCCCCATCGTCGTTTCAACCAACCAAACCCTTTCTTTCTACTTTCGAGGTAATCGTAGAAACATTATGTTTGCGTTGCGATGACAGAGTGATCGATATCGAGAGTTCGAATATTACGAGCGATATTTCGAACAATAGGTATACTTGAAAACGATGTGTAAGTACATAAGATAAAGAACTGTTTTCTTTCTAAATATCAATAGTGTTATTACGTTCTTCATATTGCGATTTATGTCTTTACAAACGACCTAACTAATGACAACTATCTCTCTCTCTCTCTCTCTCTCTCTTTCTTTCTTTCTGTTTCTCCGTATGACTCATAAAAGTTTCTTTACTACCTACCAGGAAGGATATTTTTCCAATATGTGAAGGACATAAACAATACGCTTGTAGTAGTGAACCTTTAAACACAATAGCTTATCATATTATTCAACACATGTCTTTTACGTCGCAATAATTCTACGGAAAAAAAAAAGAAAAAGAAAAAAACATACAAACGTACCGATCGATCGATTTTTCCAGGAAGTTTGTAAAATTAATTAATTACATTACTAATATTAACAATCATTAATAATATTAATAATATATTCACATTATTATATACTACATTATTATATTTATAACATTATATATTACATTAATATATTATATTATTAACGTCACTAATATTAACATTACTGCTACATTATTACTAATAATAATAAATAAATCCTTTTGAAAAAACTAGAAAGCCATTAGAGAAGTTTAAAAAAAAAAAAGAAAGAAAAGAAGAAAAAGAACTTTCTTCTTGGACTTGGGGGAAAAGACAAACTTAGGGGGTATATATTGTGGACGACACGTGGTGATCCGTCGGACTTTAATATCGATGGTATAACGTTTGCGATGTACACGTTTTGCGACCTGGATTCATAAAGGAAGAAACGAAAGTAGGTAACAAAGGGGGTGGGTGGTACAGGGGGATGGATAGAAGGTAGAAGACCTCGCCAGAGGCAAAACTAAGAAGACGAACACTCGAAGAGGTTGGAATAAAATCCAAAGAGAAACGGGTAACATGAATCTCTTTTCTCTCTCTTTCTTTCTTTCTTTCTCTTTCTCTTTCTCTTTCTATCTTCCTGTCTCTATCTCTATCTGCCTTTTGGACTCTACGTATATGTATGCAGATATAGATAAATATACGTATTACAGTGGTGCACACGTAAGAAGAGAAATTTCTTCCCCTTGCCCTCTCTGATATTAGTTAATTCAAGATTTATGGCCATCTAATCTCTTGCAAAGATCTTCTAAGCTCCCTTTTCTCCCGTGTGTTTTGGCCTAGAGCCAAAACTTGTATCTATCACCTCGTAAATCATAATGACGCGTTTTGGGAATTAACCCCTTGAACCATAAAATTATGTATTACGTTCGATATTACCAATCGAGGGACTTTCATTTCTTTTTCTTTTTTCTTTTTCTTTTTTTTTTTTTAAATAATCCTCATACTTATCTTCTCGGTATCAATCTTATTACGAGAGGATGAGAAAGTTTCATACGAGTTATCGGTAGAGGGTTATCGATCGTATCAATCGATTGTTAGTTAATTCGATTAAATTTGTATGGAATCGTAAAAAACCAAAAATTCTTTATTTCGAAAAAATATCGCTTGTATTTTTAATATATAATACGAATAAGTACATTCGCGATGATCACTTTCATAAAAATGATCCTTGATATCTTCAATAGCGTTTATAAAACTAATCGTTTTTTACGAATAATCTAGTTACAACAAAATGAAAAGTACGAGTCGTTTTATCTTGTCGTCGAGATTTATGGCTATTCCCAACCATAATTCTGAATAAATCGGAATGGATATTTTTTTTTTTTTTTTTCAAGAGATAGAAAGAAAGAGAAAAAGAGAGAGTAGGATAGAACTAGCTTACGAAGAGATACGACGACGAATTCTTTGGGGGTACTTCCGTCCTCGTGGCTGAACGTTTCAAAAAATAATTTATTAGGGTACACACGACGTGTTCTTTCAGATTCACGAACTGTAATAGGAACTTCATTAGGTGGCACGTGGTTAGATCGCAGAACGAAAAAATGTATATGTCCGTGTCAGTATCAATGTCTTCGTGTACGTATATGTGTGGGTGGATGTATGAAGAGAAAGAGGATTGGGAGATGGAAGAACGAAATCTCTGCTAATTATGCAAATGCTTTCAACCGCGCGTGAGCGTGCCATTTGGATTTTACGTGCTGGTACCTGAGTTCGTACGTGCGATGTGTCTGGTCATTCCCACGTATTCTGTGATTCGTCTGACAGGAGGATGGAAAAATAGGAAAAAGAAGAAGGGAAAGAGCAAAAGCGAGAACGATAGAGAGAGAGAGAGAGAGAGAGAGAGAGAAAGGGAGGAATAAAAAAGGATAGATAGGAAGACGGTAGTTACCCTTTATCCTGAACTTTTTACCAATGCACCACTGAGAATCCATCCGTCCGTCAAAGGACAGTCCGTGCCTGAATTGGCTGGATTCGGTTTTGGTCCTTCGATTTCACGCGCCATCGAATAAAATGTAGAAAAGGGCGATCGTGCTACAGGACGTGTTCTACTCGTCGTCCGATACTTAACCTGGCAAGTTTTGTTTCGAATAGGGGTTACAAGAAAAAAAGTGAACGATCACCAAATGTATCGAACCAATTAAAACTTTCTGTTCTCTTGTTTTCTTTTTTCTTTTCAGCCGCTCTCTCCCAAGTTCTTATCCTCCAGCCTCACTCTCTTCTGTGTCCCAACGCCACACCAAAAATAGGATTAAACCTCATGAGAAAACGACATTGTAATTCCATTCTGGTAGTATACAGTAACGAGATTGACTTTGTAACGCGAAGAGCTTCAATGAAGTTTCAGAGTACAATCTTACAGTCTCTCTATCTTTCTGTCTCTCTCTCTCTTTCTCGTTGTCTATCTGTCTGTCTGTTTATCTATCTATGTATTTCTACATCTACACACATAGCTATCCACGTTACACGATTTATGTTGAATGTTCACAGATCGTTCTAAGAATCATTTCCCCTATACGGACGCGATTAATAACGTGAAGACAATTGGCCCTGCTGCAATATGCCCTTTAAGTCTCAAACACTTGGCGCACGAATGTACCGAGATGTAAATTCAGCGACTTTTAAGGACGCTTCTCTCTGCGGCTATTACAATATATCTTAAAGTAAAAGAGAAACAGAGAAAGCGAGAAAGAGAAAGAGAAAGAGAAAGAGAAACAGAGAGAGATAGAGGGTTGAAGGTAGGGCGAGAAGGAAGAGAGATAGTCGAGAAGGTTTCTAGCCGACGTGTTCCGGAGAATACCGCTGGTTGTTACGTAGGTACTACATTCTCTACCTTTCTCTCTTCTTCCTTCTCCCTCTCTCTTTCTCTATCTATCTCTCTTTCTCTACCTTTCTCTACCTCTCTACCTCCTTCTCTATCTCCATTTTGCTCACTCTTACTCACTTTACAAGAGAAAACGTAATATGCTTTGTGGATCCGCCGAGCTGACCCGGCTAGCAGTTTCTTAATTTCGTTTTCGCCCCTTTCCCTACTTCGTGGATCTCATAATGTAGTTCCTCTCTCTTTCTTTCCTCTCTTCCGCACTATGATTCGTTTCTTTTTCTTTTTTTATTTTCTCTCTCCCTTTTTTTTTTATTCTACATCTCCCCCGTTCGAGACGAAAAGAAATAAAAGAAATCTGAGAGTGATAAAAACTATAAAGTGAGAAGGATCTTTTTGTTTTGTTTCGTTTTGTTTTATTTTCTGTTCTGTACTTTTTTGTTTGACCATATTCTTCTTTTTTCTTTTTTATCTTTTAAATGAAGAATATATAATTTATAATTAAATAACAGCATCGATATTCGATTCAAGAATGTCATCCCATTGTTTAGTTAATATATTTAACGCGTTCTCCAGAAATAGAAGAGAATAGTAACTGTATACTTATCCTTTGGGAAATACCATCATAGATATATACCTTCTATAGCTTTGAGAGAAACCTTCTATATACATATATACTGATATGACTACATATAAGAGACGAATAGACCAAGCGTGACTTTCGTAAATGGAAGTAATCGAGTTCGCTTTTAATCGTTACGAAATGAGAAACTTTCAGCCCTTATCGAATCGAACTTTTATATACGTAGGCGTACAAATACAGGAGGATTATGTTAAAGGTGGCTTTCTGAAAAATTAATATTCGTGTCGTGGTTGAATCTCTGGTACGCATTAAAATGTAAATTTCAAAACTCAGTCCCAATGTGCCTTTTAGCTCGGTTTTAAACGGAATGAGGATAATTCTTTTTCTTTTCCTTTCTTTTTTCTTTCTTCTTTTTTTTTCGAAAACAAGAAATAAAAAGCGAGAAAGAGAAAGAGAGAGAAAGAGAGAGAAGAAAAAGGAAAAGAAATGCAGGAAATAGAGAGAGAGAGAGAGAGAGAGAGAGAGAGAGAGAGAGAGAGAGAGAAAAAGAAAGAAAAGGAATGAAGGAAATAGAAAAGAGAGAGAGAGAAAGAGAGAGAGAGAGAAAAGGACGATTAAGGTGCACAATATAGCGATATAATAATACGATAGCAGACGGAAAGCTCAAGTTTTCACTCTCTGCGAAAATTCTTTGGTCGGCGCGCAGAATTGCGGGGAAAATTTCGTAGCGCGTCTAGCAGATGTCTCAATGATTCAGCATCGTTGCTGCAATGCCAGCGATCTAACCCACACGATAGTTTTTTTTCCATTTTATCATGGAAAAGTTGTATCTCTCTCTCTCTCTCTCTCTCTCTCTTTACTTTTCACCCTTCCATTCTTCTGTCTTTCCTTTGCCCGCATGCTACGCTTCATTCTTTGTTTAGTTCTCAAAGTAAATCCTGCAAACTGGTCGACCGTCGGTCGTAGGTAAGACGGTTTACATATATATGTGTGTGTGTATATATATGTATATATATATATATGTATGTATGTATGTATGTACGTAGTATACTCCAACTAATTTCAACTTTATCTCATTCCTCTTTCTCCTCGTACTTCTTCATCGACGTTATCTTCTCGTTATTACATTCCGACGTCTCCTTAAAAATCCTTTATTATTTCCTTTGCGACAAAATCGGATTTGGTTTTATGAATATTTCCATAAGGAAATATCTACGCTCATCTACGTCTTTCTCTCTGTGGTTCTCCTTTTTTTCCCACCTCCTCCTTTTCCAAGCTCGGTAATAATAATGAATAAAAAACAAAAAGAACGAAAAGAAAGTGAAAGGAAAGAAAAGAAAAGAAAATTTCGAAGAGATTAACTTAACTATCGACGAATGTTTCGGATACATCATGATTAGTCCATCAATTTTTCTATTTTCATGGGATTAAAGAGCTACGAGAAATAATTTAATATTCTACATTTACGACTATGCTAATAAATGATACAATACAAATGAAATTTGATAAAAGAATTCTTCGAAAATATCGATACACGATAGTCAATTAGTTATGGAATGATTTATTGAATTTGATTCATGAAATCATTGGAAATATGAATAAAACAAAAATAAACAAAACAAAAATAAAATAAAGAGAGAGAGAGAGAGAGAGAGAGAGAGAGAGAGAGAGAAACAAATAGCCAAAGAAAAAAGGACAAGTCGAACGAAATAATAACAATTAATTTTTATCGGAATAGTATTGCTTCTGTTATCAATGGTAATTAATAAAAATACAACTGTCGATATAAACATGTATACAGTAAAATGAATCATGCAAGTGATGCAGAAACACAAGCGGTCAACCAAAAGGCTAGAAATAATCGTTCTAGGGTTAAATGCGTCGACGATGATCGATCCGTTCTCTACGTGCTTATTAATAAATCAAGCTCATCGAGGCAACGAACTACGACGTGTCGCGTCAAACGGCACGATCGCTAAATTAACGGCTGATAATTAGCTGATAGGCGTTGACGATTTACGCTCAATTCGGAAAGTTATCCGACGAAACGATAACCCATCGATGTCACATAGGTATAAAATTCAGTAGAACGAACTTCTGTGTGCTAAACCATCTATACATGTGTGTGTGTGTGTTTGTGTGTATCACTGGTGTGTGATCGTTCGACCAAATAATTTTCACATCGATTACATAATCGCGCATAAGCTTTGAACGTACGAAATAGAACTGCCGATAATAAAAGATCGAAAGACACGTTTCGAGAACGAGAAACAGACATTGTAAGCAATTAATTCAATAAATTCATACGACCCAGTGAATCCTCATTACATATAATCTGATTTTCCTTGGAGAGACGTGCAACGTTAGCAGTTTGTACTTCGAATAAAATCTTCCTAGACTCTGTTTCTCTCTCTCTCTCTCTCTCTCTCTCTCTCTTTCTCTCTCTCTCTCTCTTCATATTCGAGGTTCATTATGAAACGTTAATACATTACATATTTTCGGGTTACAGTGATATGATTCCACAGGTGACGGTCACTAGACTATCCTTACAAACATCGGAATGCTTTGAGATCAAATAAAAAAGTTCACGGCGATAAGATATTTCGATGGTATTTCAAACTTGAAACAATATTTCACTTTCTAACTCTATCGCTGCCGTTCTTTATTCGTCGACGTGTCGACAAAGATCGGAGAAATAGTCGGAAAATTTGAATAGAGGCGATTGATATTGACATGCGAATATCGCTCTTTCTCTTTCTCTTTCTCTTTCTCTGTCTTTCTCTCTCTCTCTCTCTCTTTCCTCTCTCTCTCTCTCTGCCTGTTATTTCTCTTGTGCATAGCACTATTTTTTTCTTTTCGAGAGAAATACAGAAAATTGTTTTTATACGTACAAACGTTTTTATACACACAAATCCTTTCTACGAAGGCTATATAAATTTGTTCTATCGTAATTACAAGATAGAATATAAAAGTGATGTTTGAAACTTTATAACGTGCGTAAGTGTCTAATAGAAACTTGAAGCTATTGTTATACATTAACAGAGGTTTTTAAAAGAAAAATATAAATTATGGAAAATTCGTTCTCATTTGAAAAAAAACGCGTGTATATACTTTTAACCGAACGTAGTACTGTATACGTGCGTATAATTACGGCAAAGAAACAAAATATAACGAAACTCTCTTAATAAGAAAACAATACTACCGTAATTATGAATCTTTATAGAAAGATAAAGAGAGAGAAAGAGAGAGAGAGAGAGAAAAAAGAATATGTAAAAGGCATAGAAAAAGAAGGAAATTAGACGGAAACGAGTTCAAAAGTCGAAACGAAATTTTAAATGATTTTGGTTCAGAATCCATTCAAAAAGAAAGATAGAGAGAAAGAAGAAGGAAAAGAAAAACGCCGAAATCGAAGAGAGAATGAGAGAGAGGGAGAAAAAAATACAAAAGAAGTCTGTCGGATGTACGATTATAGCAGTCGTCAATGGCACGTCAATTTCACGAGTTCTTCCTATCATCGTGATCCGTTACACGTGCCCTGAAACGTTGATGCCGAGAGAACAGAAATAGAGTTTAAAAGAGAGAAAGAAAAGAAAATGGAGGAGGTGGAGAAAGAGAATGAGGATGAGGATGAGGATGAGGTCGAGGATGAAGAGTAGGAGGAGAAAAAGGAGGAGGAAGAGGTGGAGAATGAAGAGGAGTGGAAAAGTTTACGCGCGAACAGATACGCAGATTGGACGTGCTTTCAAATCCGAAAGAAAGACGATCCATCCAAACAATAGGTAAATGCACTTCCGTGAAGTGAGGAATACTAAACCATTGGCAAGCTATGCGACTCGGTGAATCTGGAATCGGTTGGACGATGTGTACCAAAAAGAGATAGACAGACAAACAGAAAACTAGAGAGACAGAGACAGAAAGAGAAAGAGAGAAAGAAAACGAATGGAAAAGCTCAAAATCGTGATACTATGGTTCGTAAAACTTTCCTTTTTCCTTGGAAAGAAGAAACATGGATAACCGACTTGCGGATGGAAAATGGAGGAGTTTGTAACGCGCCAAGAATGCTTCTAGTCGGTTGCCTACATATTAGAGAATCGAATCGATTATGCATGTTGTTCGACATTCTAACGAAAGAGGAAAAGAGACGAGACGAAACGAGATGTGAGATACAGGTTTCACGAAATTTTATCTTTAAAAGGCAAACGCGATATTTTTTAATCGCGATATCTTCCTCCTTGAAAATACGATATGTACGATTCATATTTCAAATACGTATATATGTGTATATATATATATATATATATATATATACATATATAATATGTATATATAATTTTATATCTTCGCATATGGATACGTACAGATAGTTATACTTTCAGCCCGTAGTAAAAAGATACGAGAAAATAGCGAGGTGTAAATGAAAATGGAAAAAGAATGGAGAAAGTAATAAAAGAATCAGATCATATCCGTTGTATATTAAAATAAAACGACCGACGACACTTCGTGCCTTTAACTTGAAAAGGTTAAACAAGGGAGATTGAGAGAAATAGAAAGAAATAGAGAGAAATAGAGAAGAGGGTAGAAAAGATGTCGTTTTTAATTAGATCTTCCTTTTGTTCCGACAAAAATAAAGATAACAGAAGGAAAAGATATCGTTTGAAAACAAAAAGAAAAAAGAAAAAAGAGAGAGAGAGAGAGAGAGAGAATATATATTTCATTGATAGAGAAGAACTACGATCGACGAACGTGAGTCTGTCGTTGAAAACAATAAGCCAAATGTAAATGAACAAGAGGAGCGAGAAAAAGAATGATAGAGAAAGAAGAAAGGAAGTAAGGAAGAAAGAAGAAAGGAAAGACGGTACGGCGACGGTGAATCAATGAAGGAAAGAAGCTTTTAATAGCTCGACTTGACTTTTAAGACGGCGCGGCACGGTTTACTACGGAAATTAATTATGCAAGCACGCTTCTTTTCCTCTCTTGCGGTTACCATGGGCCAAGGTCTTCCTTCGTGCATTTCTTTTAACTACTACTACTCCAATCCACTACACTATTACTATAACTATTACTACACTACTGCACTACTTCCTCTTCTATTACTGTTACCAATAATACCACTTACTATTATTCACGATTCCGACTTAAGAAATACAGTAAAAAAAAGAAAAAGAAAGAAAGAAAAAAGAAGAATGAGAGAAAAAAAAAAGAGGAGGAAAAAACAGCTATTTTTGTATCGATCTGTTGCGTAAAAGATAAACGGCAGCATCTATTATCGCTTACATAAGTGTTAAACACGTGCAAGTGTATACTTATATGTGTAGATATTTACGTACTACCTGTCGGCGCGAATAAATATCATAAAAATAACTGCTAATAGATATGTATATACGAGAGGTCTTATAGAACAGCAAAAATGTTAGATCCACTAAATGGTTACCTCGAAAAGAAGATTTGACGAATCTTAAACTGGAAACGAGTTAAAGAAGAAGAGACAGATATAGAGATAGAGATAAAAAGAGAGAAGAGAGAGGAGAAAAATAAAATAAAAAAAAAAAGAAAAAAAAAAAAAAAAGAATTACCTTCGTTAACGATACGCATTTGAAATTTTGACAACCATTCTCTTCCTCTTCTCCTCTCTCTCTCTCTCTCTCTCTCTCTTTTTCACGATCATAGAAGCGGAAGCCCATTTTATCGCGTTGCCACCTGCTCACCTTCGATGTCCAAATAAAGAGCGAACACGTACGACACCGCTCGTACTCTACACGCGTACCGCTCGCAAAAATTTCTTTCGCCTCTATTCTATCCTTTTTTTTCTATTCTCTTTTCATCCATCCATCCATCTATCCATCTATCCACCCATCCATCCATCCATCCATTCTTCCTTCCTCCATCCTTCCTTCCTTCCTTCCTTCCTTCCTTCCTTGCTTCCTTCCTCTCTTCTCTTCTCTTCGTTTTTGCATTCAAACGACGAGCGTTTCGACGACTCCCATCGCGAAAAGAGGCCATCGCTCAACGCGTCAGCTCAACCCAACCGAACGATTTATGGAGATGGCGCCAAGTTTTTCAAACAAACTCGACCAATCAGAATTTTCTTACGTCTTAGAGATATCTCGCCAATTATAATAGGAATTTACGAGCAACTCCAATTCTCTCTCTCTCTCTCTTTCTTTCTTTCTTTCTTTCTTTCTCTTAAAGTACTATCGATAAAGTGCCATCTTTGGAAGAGAAGATATTCCTCTTTCTTTCTCTTACGAAATTGATCACACACACACACACACACACACACACACACACACAAACAGACACATAGATATATATACTACGTATAAGGAGAGACCCTTAACATATCTCTCCATTTTTCTATCGTATTTTACCTACTCTTGGTCCACTTTTTCTCTCTCTTTATCTATTTCTCTATTTCTATTCGTTTTACTTTTGCGACAGTAGGACGGATTTACGACGGTAATTACGTGCCTCTCTTCGCAGCTATTTGTCGCCTCCACGAAGCGTGCGAGGTACCCAAACTCAGGCTTCTTTCCTCTCTTAATCTCTTTCTAAACTCGCATGGGACTAGTTTGACTAACTTTTACCTCTACTACTCCTTTCGTCCTTGCTCCTTCATCGGAAAGTTTCACGAGCTAACACAAACTATCCAAAGGGGAATCTTTACTTTCCATTCCGAGAGAGAAACTAACGAAGATCGTTGTTGTTGATGCAAAATCCGTTGAAGATTTAATCGATTTGGATATATCGCTGGAGAGAATTTATCACGAAACGGGTAACGATGTTTCTGGCTCGTTGACTCGAACATGCATCCCTTCTCACGTAAAGTTTCAAGATGAACAAGAGTGTGTGTGTGTGTGTGAGAAAGAGAGGGGGAGAGAGAGAGAGAGAGAGAGAGAGAGAGAGAGATGCGGGTTTAACATAATTAAGCGCATAATTATCCTAATTGTCGTAAGGTTGGTACGCTCTTGGCAGGCAGACGAAGCGTACCACTAAGAGGTGCCTGCCTCTTCAAGGGGTCGAATCTCGATCTCGATCTCTCGCATTGTCTAATCGCATTTTCCCTAATCTTCTCTCTCTCTCTATTCATCTATCTATCTATCTATCTATCTATCTATCTATATATATATATATATCTATCTCTATACCTTTCTCTATAATTATCTTCTCTCTTTCTTTCTCTCTGATTATCTTCTCTCTCCCTCTCTCTCTGTCTCTCTTTTACCTTCATCTTCTTAGGAAAAGAATGCAAAAAATCAGGAACCAAAAAAAAGGGACGATATTGTAATACTGCATAAAAAAAGAATTTTAATATTAAAATACAACATTAAAATACAATTTCTAAATAATTATATCTTCTTCTGGCAAAAAGTCTGTAGCAAAAAGTTTTATGATATGAAAAAAAAAAAAAAAAAAAAGAAGAGAAGGAAAAAATATTTATATAATGTAACTTATGATTAATATTATGATATACACTATACTAAATATAACTTAGAATTATAGCAAATATTAACTCTCGGGATACGAACTAACTGTGATACTTTTGTGCTGGAAAAATAGTTTGTGTGACTTGGAAGTTATATATGACGTTACACAAAGAGTTTAGTTCATATTTATTCTCTAATAAGATCTATTAGACTGGATCCAAAATGTATAGTTAATTAAAGGAAGAGAAAGAAAAAAAAGAAAAAGGAAAAAGAATGTCTCTGACAAATTTCGAAAGTAACTTATCCCATGGGACGTATAAAGGACCCAAGAGAAAAATTTAAATTCAATATTTCAACTTACTTTGTAGAACAAAAACGTAGAAACTTTTTATCGAAAAAGAAATGCTCTTCTCTCGATTATATCTACATCAAAATAAACGTGGTGGATTGTGTGACAATGCAACGACACGAGTAAAACTTTACAGAGAATGCTGCTATGTCTATGTACAAAAATTAGACAAAAAAAAAAAAAGAAAAATAAAGAAACGAACAAAAAGAACAATATATAAACGAAAAAAATAATAATAAAGGAAAGATCGAAAGAAAGACTGGCGACTACAGAAAATGTTACACTTTTCTGATATCGACTGATTCCTTTCTTTTTATATATATATATATATATATATATATATATATATATATATATAAAATCTATTTCTCGTAGATTCTTCTATTTCTCTGTCGCGAAATGTATACGCGTTTTTCTTTCTTTCGTTTCTTTTGTGTACGTTCTAACATAAGTCCGATCGTTAGCCTCCAAAAGAAGAAGCTTCGCAAAGAGTTTCGTCTTCTTCTAAGCGAGAGAAAGAATCTCGACGTCGACGTAGATGTTGACGACGACGACGACGACGACGACGACGACGACGACGACGACGATTTAGTACTTCTTCAATAACAGGAAAAAGTACGTTGAAAACGTTACGGCATTTTTACGTTCAACGACAAAGAGAAAAGTCATCGAAAAGCGTTAGTCGTTGAAATCATAACACAGTTTGTTCGTATGTGTTGTTGACTTTGTCGTTTTTTTTTTCTTTATTTTTTTTTCTTTTCTTTTCTTTTCTTTTCTTATCTATCCTGCTCACACTCGCCGTTGATACACGACGGACGAAGATGAATTTAAGTTTCTACGTCAGCGATAGACAAAATAAATTCTTTCAGAGATTTTTCAGCGAGATCCGAAGAAAATGTTCACACGCGTATACTAAACACATATATACATATATACATACATATACATAGAAAGAAAGAGCGAGATTCATCCATAATAAGTCGTTGAAAAGTCGATAGCTTGCATAGAGCGTATCATAGAAGCCTTTGTTCGATCAAAAGCATCCTTTTTCCTTTCTTCTAGAAAAGCAACTCGTTGTAAATGGCGATGTTCTCCATCAACGTTTGTTTACGACCTTTTACGTATATACGTATCTATGTATGTATGTATACGCGTGTGTATGTACGTACTTCTTATGTCCTTCGTACTACATCTAACATTCACGTTTTGTTGTTTTCTTTCTTCGGTCAAATGAAAATTACTACGTACTAATAACAATGATTAAACAAAGGAAAGGAAATAAGTTTCGCTTCGTCCTTGAAAATATCGATTATTTCGTTAACATATAATATAAGCTATAACGTCTTTGTTAAGAAAGAGAACGAATGAGTCATTGGAAAAGATTTTTAAACTAATAACGATGTTTAGTTAATTGTAGTAAGATTTATTAAAATTATCGCAAGATTCATTAGCATACCTTTGTCTTCTTTTCTTTTCACGTGTTCGTCTTTATCCCTCACCTAAATACCCTTTCTCGTTCCTTTCATTCGAGTAAGTACTTATTTGTAAAAAGAAAAGAGAGCGCACAAACGTTTTAATATCACGCTATTCTTAATAGATACAACATTTGACATATGGCTATCGTTTATAAAAAAAAAAAGAAACGAAAAAAAAAAAAAGAAAAACAAATTCAACAGGAATAAAAAGTATCAAGTCGCGAGAATAATCGATCTCGAAAAATATGATTTCTACGCAACCTGAAAACGATATGAAATGACATTAGAGTAGGGGAAAAAAATGAACGTGGGTAATATCCTTTTTGAAAAATGAACAATTACATTGAAATTCTTTTCACGTAGAAATCTGATTCTTAACTTCCCCTTTTTAATCCTATTACCCTCCACCCTCTTCAGCCCATTACAGCATTATTCTTTATAAAGATATTACGATGATTAATCGAAATGAAATGATAGGATAAAAATGAATATTAACGTATAACTTACCCAAGTTATCCGCACGGGCGACCGGACGGCCAAGTAGCAGGAAGAGTAACAACAACGTGAAGGTCAGCATGACGATAAAGAAGGACATGTGACGATGCAGAAGGGGAGTAGCTCTTCTCGTACGTCCAACGACTAATTACCCTTCGAGAGGATCCACTCGAGAGTAGCAGCCAGGCGCGAGAAGGCACCGAGTGATCGGTTAACCTCGAACGAATCCGCGCACCAGCAACAGCAGCAGCATCAGTACCACTCCCATTTCGATCTCTCTTCAGACTCTGATATACGATCTCGTGAGGATGAAGTTTGTAAGAAGTATATACGTGTGTGTATATGTGTACATGTATGAAAGAAAGAGAAAGAGAGAGAGAGAGAGAGGGATCTCTTTCTCGTTAATAACAATATACTATTATTATTATTATAACAACAATAATAAAAACACTACTAGATGACACGATGATGTCAGAGATTTACGTATAAATATATACACGTGTGTATGCGCGTATGTGTGTGATGCGTGTACGTGTACGTCGTTTATGTGTGTGTATATATATATATATAAACTGTTTTCTATCCTATTTTTAATCCTTTAAATACATTCATCTTCACAAAAACGACGAATACTCGGATCATATCACTCCAATCACTGTATTCGCTATGCTTCTTCAACGTGTCATACCACATACACAGACACACACACATACACACACACACACACACCGCACACACAGTATCTCTTTAAACCACGCACGTAACCAATAAATAACGATATAACAATCAACACACAAAACACATTGTTCGTGTTACCGATAAACCGACCGATCGATCGATCGATCGATCGATCAAAGATCCGTACGTACGTATTACTGACGGTTTCTTTTTTTTTATCGATCGTACATATATCACTAGATTATCCTTCTCCTTCTCTTTTCTTCCTTTGATCTCACAGTAACTCTTCCTCTAATCCTTCTTGCCAGCTGTGAGCTCTTCTCGTCGTCTGGAGAATACGAAGCTCTCTTTCTTTCTTTCTTTCTTTCTTTCTTTGTTTCTCTCTTTCTCTCTCTTATCTCTCTTTTTTTTTACTCTCTCTCTCTCTCTCTCTCTTTTTTTTACTCTCTTTCTCTCTCTCTTTCTAAGGATTTGTTCGCGTTGTTCTTCGACTCTCTGGTCACGTGGTTTTCTTCTTCTTCCTCCTCCTCCTCCTCCTCCTCCTCCTCCTCTTCCACAACCTCTTACCGTGGAAAACTTTCGCGAAGAGCGTACGAAGTTTCACGGACGATTTTTCGCACTTCTCGAGAAAACCAGTAAAGAAACAAAAAAAAAAATATATATATATATATGTAATCGAGAGAATCCGTATAAAAGATCGTTCTCGAGAAAAATCAAGTAATCCAACGAGAATATATATGTATATATATATATAGAGAGAGAGAGAGAGAAAGAGAGGGTGGTGGAGAGGTAGAAGAAGAGCGAGCAAAGAGAGATTCTTCTAAGATATTTTCGTTCGTTCGATGTGGTCGAGTTTGAGGAAAACTCGAAGGACCGGGCTAAAACACGAGACGAAACGAGATAGAAACAGAGAAATGGAGTAAAAAAGAAAAGAAAGAGCAAAAGAGAGAAAAAGAGAAAGACTTAGATATGTAGAGAAATGAATAAATAAATATATAGATAAATAGTTAGATAGTAATAGAGAGAAAGAGAGAAAGAGAGAGAGAAAGAGATATATATATATATAAACAGGACACAAACTAATCGACAGACGCACGCTACGAAGTTCGCCGCGCGACTGACTGCCTGGCCGATTTCAAAGCAGGCGACGCGTGACGTCACGATTCACACAACCCGTACCCACCCCACGCTCTCGACCAATCGTCGCGCTTTCCCCCCACCACTAGCCCTCACCTATCTCGCGGCAACGCTTCTCCCAGCCTCGCCTAACCCTTCTCCCCCTACTCTTCTAGCCATCGAAGATAGGTTAAACACTCGCGCGCGCGGGAAAAAGATGGTCGTGACCCCGTACAAAACTTAACCCCCTTTTTTTCGAAAGGGTGAAATACTTTTTATTCGATACTGTAGTAGTATCGATATCTGTTTGAAGGATAAACGAAATGGAAATGAAACGAACGGTAATTGAAAACTGTATTGGAGCGAGGGATCGAACTAAGATCGAGATTTTTACGACACAGATACTATTATTTATACAAGGATTTATCGTTTATCTTTCCTTTTTTCTTCCTTTTGTTTCTTTTTTTTTTTTTCTTTTTCGTGTATGTAATTAATTCGTCGTTTCAATTTACTTTCTTCTTTTCTGTTTTGCTTTTGTTCTTCTTTCGATTGAATGAAACTTATCGATGATTATCCAAACGAGTAATAATCGGACAGAATGAAATAATAATTTTCAATGATTCAGAAATGTCCGGTTTTGAAAAGCAAAATTTTAGAAAGAATCTTTTGAAAATAATATTTTTATATCTTGGTTTTAATTGGACTATCGTATTCCAAACAATCTTTATTCGATTATATTACATTTCTCTGTTTGTATTGCAAAATATTCGAACATACCAAACATTCTTCGTAATTATAGCGAATCATCCGATGAACGAAACGAAACCGTGTTCGAAATTGTTGCATAACCGCTGATTAAGCTCCACTTCGGTTCGAAGTTTTATGTTGGCCACAAGCTTCCTAATTAAAATTTTGTCGCGAATTCTTGGTTAAACCTAGATCTAGATAGAACGACGTCTTTAGTCCGCGTCTTATCGCGAAAAGTCTTGAAACTTTTTAGTCCTGAAGTTACGTCTCGCCGTAACCAATATATATATATATATATATATTTCTTTTTCTTTTTAGAGAAACAAAGAAAAATAGACAACGAGTTTAAATATTTCTGAGAGAACTTTTTCGTATCTTCGCTTCGAACGATTTTACCGATTCTTCGTTGACTTTGGTTAAAAATCTGATTCTCCAAAACAGCTCGCTCGAGAAAGAAACCTAACGAAGCAAATAAAGTTTCTCTCTTTATATATATATATATATATATATATATATATATATATATATATAATTTCAGTAAAAATGCGTTACAACGAAGTTTAATCGAATTTTCAAGTGAGTGACCTCGCGATCGTGACCTCGCACCAGTCGTAGGATGAACGAAAGTTTATCGTACAAAGCTTATCCCTCTTTGAGACCTAACTCAAGCCAGAAAACGTTTGCTCAAGGAACCCTTGTTTCGTAAGCAGTCATCAGCTTGTAAATGAGCTCATAAAATTTTCCTTCAAATTGCTATTCTCTCTCTATCTATCTCTTTTGTAAAAGACAAAGACTATAGGCTTTTGATGAAATTTCATTCGAGATTTAATAAATCATAAGAGTAATGTCCTTTCAAAAGAATTTGTGAATCGTCCTCGAAAGAAATCGTTGATATCGAGAACGAAATAAAGAATCGACAAAGAACTCGTTCAGAAAAGAAGAAGAAGAAGAAGAAGAAGAAGATCACGAATAAACTGCAGAGATCTCGTGCTCCTTCGGAAGCACATCCGCTCTGGCATCGAAGCAAGAAGGACCCATCGGGTTAACGGGTTTCTTTCCTGTTACGAAGAGGATGGGCCATGTGCAACGAAATTCAAGCGTCTCGAAGGAGAATCGCCCAAAAATATATACGAAGTCTCGTACGCCGGAGATAGTAAGCTTTAATTTTATTTATCCGGCGTACGAAAAACATAATGCGAACGTTTAGTATATAAAGGTTGATTCCAAAGAAGAATTACAATTTCGTCTTTAGATAGATATTATTATACCTATTTCTTCGCCAATATCGATTTGAACTCGTTAATTGTAAATTTATCTTATACGATTAAAATCGATAATTTGTGCGTCTATATCTCTAAACACTCTTCTTACAAAAAAGAAACAGTAAAAAGGAAAAAAAGAAGAAAGAAAAGAAAAATCATTGAAATATCCAGAATCATTCGTGAATGATTTTAATGAAGTTTAAATAAGAAAATTTAAGAGTTCTCATTTGAAATAATTTTTATATTCATCGAACTTTGCAGAAAGAAAGAAAGAAGAAAGAAGGAAAGAAAAAAAGACAACTTTCAAAGATAATCCAGTCCATTCTCGTGCGTTCGTTTGAAAAAAGAAAAATATTTTAGCGACTTTCGGCTCGTGAATATTAAAGTTCCGAGTTCTAAGCAAGTTTAAGAAGGAAGGGTAAGGTCCATAAAACGCATCCTCCGCAACGTGTTCGTGTCGTAGAATCCTACGTTGTTCTACTTAACTCGTTTTGCTTCTGTGCTTTATTACCCGGACGACTGGCAACCAAATCGTGCCAAACATTCAGCTGTACCGGTTGCATAAACGCCCTTCCTCCTCCCTTTTCATTCCAACGAAAACGTTCCTTCTTCTTTTCTTGATAGGTCGATTCTCTTTTCTTCCTCTTCTTTCGTCCTCGACGAGAAATCGATAGTTCCATACTTATTTTTACGCGTTATTCGGGTCACCGTCCTTAGATATCGTCGTACTACTTCGGGACGATTTAACGACCTCTCTGGACGAAGATAAAAATAAGCACTTAAAATCTGGATGACATTTAATCGCACTCGTAGAAAATTTCAACGTAAACGTTATCGTTCCACCGAATCTCGGACTCGACCATTTCGACGAAATTAGAATTTTGTATCTACTTAACGAATATCTTTCACCGGTGATCGATCGATGGAAAGAGAAAAAAAGAAAAAAGAAATGGAAGAGAAAAGAAAACAGAAATAAAAGAAGAAAGAAGAAGGAAAAAAGAAAGGGAAGAAAGGAAGACAAAGTTTATTGAAACTTAACAAGAATAATAATGATGACGATGATGATAATAATAATGGTAATAATAACGATGATAAAACTACAACGGTATGTGTTATTCCTTTCGAAGTCGGTCATTCCTCCGGCGTCCTGATTTAGCTCAAGCCCCACATGGTTCGACGTGTCGATTCGCGTAAAACAAACGAGCTCGTTCGAATCATCGCGAGCAAACATTCGCGCGTTGCCGCGAGTTTGTCGAGGAGTTGAGTTGGGGAATGGCAGGAGAAGGGTAGAGAAGCGAGGGTAAAAGCGCAAAGGGAGGAAAGGGTGGAAGAAAATAAAACAAAAAAACAAGAAAATAAAAGAGAGAGAGAGAGAGA
>NC_057689.1:7238275-7250260 GCF_014466175.1 Vespula pensylvanica | reverse complement strand
GAGAGAGAGAGAGAGGAAGAAAATGCAAAAAAGAAAGAGCAAAATCTACACCATCCATTAGCAGGCTCGTTTTGGTTGGGTATAGCTCTGACTCGGCACGGCACTGTCGGATCTTTCAACTAAACAAACTTTCTCTCCTCCGTTCAGTTTCGTTTTTAACCTCAAAGGATAGTTGGACTATCCTTGTTTCTAAAGGTTTCTCGCCAATACCGGTTGGTTATTCTTTTTTTACTTTTATTCTTTCTCTTTCTCTTTCTGTTTCTGTTTCTCTCTATTCTTTCTCTCTCTCTCTCTCTCTCTCTCTCTCTCTGTCTCTTTCTTTTTATTTCTTGATCGATCGAGGATCGACTTTCGGAAAACAATCAAAGCGTCTTTTTCTCCATTTTTTTTTCTTCTTAAGAGTCGTACCAAGCGGTCCCGAAGTGGACCTCAACGATAAGAGAGAACATCTTTCTCTTTCTCTTGAATATAAGAAAGAACTATGTCTTTACGCTCGGTAAATTCGACTCTCGAGAATTTTTCATAAATTAGACAGGTGATGCTGACGGTAAAGTCCGCCGCGAGAAATTCCGAGAAAGCCATAAATAAAAGGAACCGTTCTCTTTTACGTCTTTCGTACTTTCCGCGCTTCGCTTGGCTCGCGTCGCGGTTTAAAAAAGCAAGCGTGAAAGAAAAAGAGCGAGTGAATGAGGGAAATCACTAAAGGAGAAAGAAGAAGGCGAAAGGAAACGTCGGGATAGAGGGGTAGAAAGAACGAAAGATGGGGAGAGAGAGAGAGAGAGAGAGAGAGAACGATAAAATGGGAGGGGTTGAAGTCCCGCGAGGAAAGTTGGCGCTTTTAAAATCACATTTCCGTTTTCCTCCCCTTAGCAGGCAACGCGAAGAAAACAAAGCAACCGAAACCGCAAGAGCTTAGCTCGAATAATTATCGGATCGTCTTGCCTTCCTGAAAAATACTCGAGTGAGTGAACCTCGTGCTAAAAAGCTTTCGACGTGAAGGAGAAGAAGATGAGAAAAAATAGAGAGATAGAGAGAATGAAAGAGAAAGAGAGAGAGAGAGAAGGAGAGAAAGTGCTTTGTGAAAGAAACGCTGAAGAAAAAAGTGAAGATAGTTCTATACTTTAAGAGAATATCTTTTAAATAATATAATATTGAGAAATCTATTCTTTCTTGAATTTTATTAAAGTTTTAAATAATATATATATATATATAGTATATATGAAGTGTCAGAAACAGAAGATATATTTTATAGTTAGAGGAATGGTTGAAATATTTTTTGGAGATTTAAAAGTAATTATTTAGATATGTGATAAAGTTCTCCAATTGAAAAATTATTTATAAAGAAGCGATAAGAAGATTCCGTGAGGATTAATTAAGGTTCGTGTGTGCGAGGGGAAAAAAAATCAAAGAAAAATAAAATAAAATAAAATAAAATAAAATGAAATAAAATAAGAATTAAAAAAAAAAAGGATTAAAAAGAAAAAAAAAGTAATCGAAAAAGGGGTTTACGTGAATGAACGAAAAAACAGTGAGAGAGAAAACGGGGTCGTGAGTGTTTATAGTTTGGAAAATGCACCGGCGTTCGAGTAGGAACAGCCGTTAATCACGAACAGAGGTCGGCCACGAATTTTATGCGTGATTTAACGCTAGCAGACCGCCTTCTCTTCTAAAGTCACGAGCTTCACGTTAATGTATTTAATGCGAACTTTCGCCGGTTAGCCCGTTCATTCCAGAACGCCATTCATCAGTGGAAGTCTATGCACAAAACTTCATTTCTATAGCTCTATGTGACGTAAGTAAGTACTTAGATACCTGTAGAAACTGTAGACTAGACTTTCGTAGAGCCTTTGATCCTAATGATCCATTGATCGGAAGATTACGTATCATTTTTATATATACTTTCGAATAAATACGATATCTACTTGTACGTCGTCTATTATTGCTATATAATTTTATTACATTTTGTACTTTTATTTTCTTTATTTATTATATTTATTATCTATTTTGTTATATTTACTATTATTATTATTATTGTTATTAATATTATTATATAATTCTTTTGAAGTTCTTTCCTTTTTTTCTTTTTCTTTTAATCCTTTCGTAATGACATAATTCCTAACAACGTAATCCTATTTATACGATTAATAAATTATTGAACTATCTAATATTTGTCTTATTATTTATTGATAGCGATTTCCTTTATAACGATTAATGTCCCGTTAAAAGAGTTTAACGACGTGTTTGATGCATCTTCAGATTCTTATTTGCTTTACGACGGAGAAATATCACGGAGGTATGGAATCTCTGAAAAAGAATTTTCTCGACGTTTGTCGCATTTTTAAGTTCGCAAGGGTTTTCTTGATCGAGTACCATACCAAAAGAAAGCGGCTGTCGATGTGTATATGCCAAGGAAAGTGTGTTAACGAAAAATGACTTTTCGATACGAACCTAGCGACTTCCTTTCCGCTGAGTTTCCACTTCCGCGAATACGTGGTGAGAAAGGTTAGTAGAAATAGGTCGTGTAAAGGGATGTTCATAGAATTTCAATACTTGGGTCATTCCATGTCAAATAGTCGAGTACCATTCGAGTACTATTAAAATCAATGCAATCTAAACGTACTTTCTTTCTCTCTCTTTCTCTTTCTATCCTATCTTTAAATGTCTTACTTTAAATGTCTTACATTAAATGATATTTTACGATCTTTTCGACGTAGAATAAAAAGAAAAAGAAAAGAAAAAAGAAAACACAAGCAATTATAGCAATATATATATATATATATATTCCTTCGATTTCTTTTTAAAGATTTTTTTCTTCTCATATATCTTACATTATCAATAAAAATAATGAAAGGAATTTCACATGCAGTTTTCCCATACAATTTATATACGCCTTAAGAATCCAATGCTATCTCCAAATGTATCACGGTTGTTATATAAATCTTCGACATTCTTTCAAGTTTTTCATTTTTCCATTATCAAAAAAAAAAAAAAGAAAAAAAAAAAAAGAAAAATAATGAGATGTATATTGTTATAAGGAAAAAAGAAAAATGAAAAAAAGAACATATTATCGTAAGAATGAAATTATTATTTTATCGATATCTTTCTTCATATCGTACATATAAAATATTACTGCTTCTTATCGTATCATTACGTGCTTTTTAAAAATCTAATAAGAGATCTTTGGTATATTTTTCTTTGGAAAACAAGAATCTTAGTAGTACCTATCTCTAATGTTCGCTTAAGAGCTGCCTTTTTCTTAAGTATGTTTCGCACGTGCCCACGATTCTTTCGATCGAACGACTTATTCGAACAAGGCTGTATTTAACGTCGTCTTGGAGGGAAACGCGTTAACGAAAAATAGCTTTCCGATAGCGAAGCAAAGCTTTTCGTGGTTGACTACTTCCACTCTGTCTTTCTCTCCCTCTTTCTCCCCCCCCCCTCCTCTCTCTCTCTTTCTCTCTCTCTTTTTCTCTCTTTTTCTAAAAGATAAAAGCGTTAAACGCAAAACTTCAGAGAAAATATAAAAATCGCTCATAAAACTCTAACGTTGGTTAAAAGAAAAAGAAAAAAAAAAAAAAAAAGAATCGTTTCGAAGCAATAGTTTATTAATCAAACGAGAATAAATAAATTCTTTAGTCATTCTTTGGCTATTAGATTAGATTAGATAGATTCTTTAGCTATTTCAAATTACGTTCTTTACAAAATATAAGATCTTTAGTATATGTATTTTATTTTCCACGAGAGAACACACAACGATCAATAAGAATCGTGGCAAGTAAGTCGCTCGATATACGAGATGCTGTACTTCATTTTACCAGGAGAAAAATACAAGGGGGAAAGGTTCGTAGGAGGCCCGTTATTCTTGAAATTCTCGCAGAGAGTAGGTGCATTTGTAATATTATGTAAGCTGTCCGTACGAACGGCGTCGCATTTGTTGGCTAGAGTTTTACGAAAATCCATGATTTAACTGAAAACACGTTTCTCTGGGATATCTGTTTACGAATAAGTCTACCCGATACGTATAAAACTAAAACAGACAAATAAAAAAAGATTTTATACGTAGGATGTCAAACAAGTTGATTCGCTTAGTCGGCGACTCCGATTTTTATGCATATATATATATATATATCTATACAGACACACACAAACGCGTACAAATATAGCTATACATATATATGCAGATAAAACATACATATATAAATAAATAAAAGTGCGTTTATTCGATAGGCAAACAACGAGCGTTCGGAGATCGGAGAAGCGATATTTATTCGCCGACATGCCCGTTATCTGTGCATTCTTTTCCATTTTTATGATGTCACCACGGCACGCAAATATTATTCGGATACTTCTGTCAGAGAATGGAGACGTACATGAGCACGTATACCTACGCGCAAGGATGGAGACCGATATAAAAAAAGAAAAAAATCGAACAAACAAACAAATAAATAATAAAAGAAAAAAAAAAAAAGAAAAGAAAAGGGAAACAAAAAGAGAAACAAAAAGATGACAAAAAGAAAAAAGAAAATATAAATACGTATATACGAAAGTATGAAAAATACGAGACGCATGACGCGGTAATAAAATACGAGTTGGGTTTCGCTTTAATTTTTCGTCATTCGTAAGAATCTCGATTTAAGACGCACGTAACAGATAGGCGAGATAAACCATTGACTCCCATAACACCTATGACTCCCATATTTTAACTACGAGGTTCGCACTTTTATCGCGACCCAAATTTCTGTCGATCGACCTGCGAGTCGGCAGGTACGTCACGTAATATGCAAATAATACAAATAAAATGGTGCGGGTTGGTCAAAGTGGCTGACCGTAATTTTCCGCAGTTTAGCGTGCCGTCCGGAAATGGAAATAAAACGCGTCGACGACGATGAGAAGGGTGTGAGGTAGAACGGACTGGGTTACGGGGGTTACGAAGCGAAGGTATGTCCAGGGGTGAGAGTGGTAAAATGGGTGTGGGAGTCGTTGGCAGCGAAAAAAGAAGAGGACCAAACGCGTTGTCGCATCGTGCTATTATCTTTGAAGGTATAAGCGATGAGGTGTGCGTAAAATAAAACAAGAGACAATGCATCCGTTTCCTGAGTCCATTTATGCTTTAACGAAGCATTTGTTCATCTTCAATTGCTTGAATCGAATTTTCTCATGGATTCTGATCCATCATCAAAAATCACGGTCTCTTCGATCCGGCGATATATGTATATACATATTCGAACGAGTTAAGACGAAACAGTAAATGAGTAATAAGTTATGTAAAATGCACGAGCAGATCGGCTTAGCGATGAAGTGTAGGATTGATAAAAAAGAAAAGAAGAAAGAAGATCGATACGAATGGAAAAGAATAAGGGAAAATAATTTTTGAAGGGGAAATTATTCCAACGATTCGATTGTTACGACGATAGAAATGATTTTTCGATGGAAAATCAAAGAAGTAGAGCAACGGAGCTCGAAACGTCAATTAAAATTTTGTCTTTGTTCCTCTCTTCTTTCTTTCTTTCTTTCTTTCTTTTTCTTTCCTCTCTCTCTCTGAATGAAATTTTTCTCTTATTTGCTCGTAGAAAGGAGCCTCTTCGGCTCGTTACGATGCATCACGCGCCGCAACGTTTTTCCGTGGGCGACGCAAATCCCACGTACACTTTCGCGGAAAGTGGAGCGGAAGGAAAACATGGCGCGGGTATCGGCAGTGCAACATTTGCGTCTTCTTCTCGCAAGCGAAACTCGAGCGTGCTCTCACGGATTACGGCTTAAGTTACAACGACTCGTTGCTCGTAACGTAGAGAGAGAAAGAGAGAGAGAGAGAGAGAGAGAGAGAGAGAGAGAGAGAGAGAGAGAGAGAGAAAACGTGAGAGATTCTTCTTCGTCTCCTTCACGTTTTCATCCCTTCTTTTTTTCTGTTTTTTTTTTCTTTTATCCCCCATTTACATCTCTTTTGGAAAATTCAATCTACGTATGTATATATACATATATATACATATATATATATGTATATATATATACCTGTATGTAGTATGTACGTACTCGTTTAAACGCTACCCACTACCCTTAAACGAAAGATGACACGATTCCGCATTATGTATTCTGTCCTATGTGTTACGTTTAACGAAGTGTTAAATATGCTCTTTTCTCTCTCTTTCTCTCTCTCTCTCCACTTTTAGATGTTTCATTCTTGATCTTCTCACGCGGGACGTTTCACCATCGAGTTTCGGATCGCGTTAACGACGCGACTGTAAAAGTACCAAAGTCGTAAACACGTAGCGGTGCTAACTCGACGGCTCAGTAAGTTAACATTGCTAACGACCGACATTTCACTTTATAAACATTTACACTGGCATAATGTACAACGTGATTCGCAGAAGAAAATGTGAAAGAGAAGAAGAAGAAGAAGAAGAAGAAGAAGAAGACGAAGAAGAAGAAGAAGACGAAGAAGACGAAGAAGAAGAAGAAGAAGAAGAAGTAAAAGATCGGAGAAAAAAAATGGTAAAGACGTTCGTTCGTTCGTTCGTTCGTTCGTTCGTCGTTTCATTCGAACGGTGAGAGTATACGGAGGATTTGATTTTCTCTACGTTTTCTCTTTCTCTCTTCCCAACCTTTTCTGCATTTCGGTTTTACGTTTGCCACATTTTTCTATCCTCTTTTTCCAGGTCCACGTTGCTTTAAGACCGCTTGAAATATATTTGTTTGTCAGATTGCGTCGAGTATGTCTTGACGGCGCGAAAAACGGCCGATAGGGAGTAAAGAAAAAGGATGAAAGAACTAGCTAGGGAAAACGTATGTCCTATGGGAAAGGTAATCCGTATTTACGGAACAGAGGGACCTCGGCCAGGATGTATGTATTCAATTCAAATATATTGTGACTCTTCGACGTTTTGGAATTATTTATCGTTCTAGCCCATAAAATATTCTACCCCTCGATCGAACGGTGAATAAATCTATCTCCGCTCGCCTAATTTTTTAATATATGAGATAGGTTCGGACGTATCAATGGAAAAGTATACGTGTATACGAAATTTTTTATTCGAATTTTATTTCTCCTTTTAAAGAAAATTTCAATTTAGCTATCCTAGTACCGCCTTTTATATTTTCCATTTATATCGATAAATAATTACTTTTATACGAAAACAAGTTTCTCGATTTTCTCTTTGGCCTATCTCTCTTTATTAATATTTCTTGTTTCTCGAGAACAATCTCGAGTATGTTGAAATTATTGATACGATACGATATATTGATTCTCGTTATACGAAATGAAAGAATCATCATTTGGAAACTCCATAACGTTAATAATTTTTAACGTAGTCCGATAAGAAATGTAGAGATGAGTAAGCTTCTAATCAAAGATAGAAGGAGATAGAGATAGAGAAAGAGAGGGAGAGAAAGAGAAAGAAATATATGAAAGAGAAAGAGAATATCGTAACACAGAGTGATCATCTACGGTAGCCGGTTGTCGATATTAAACCGCATTCGTGGTACGCGTGAAACGAATCCTCGCGAGAATCAACTTTTTGATTTGGAATGCCTATCGTCGAGGAGGTCGATGCTAATGCGATATTTATCTCATCGACTGGTAACTATAATATAATCATCGATAATTCCATTCATATATTAAAACTCATTTTATTCGTGGGAAATGGAGAAAAAATGATGTATTATGTATTTAGTAAATAATTAATAGGAATTATCGAAAGAATTATCAATTATCTGTCATTAATATAAATTATCGATAATTTATTAATCATTTTTTCGAAAGATATCGATCACCTAAATTCTACTATTCGATTCGAATATCAGCTAATTCTTTCACGTTTATTTCGTTTTTCGAGTTAATCGTGTAAAAGTTGACACTTTTTAGAATGATAAGCTTCTCCTTCATCTACTTCGTCCTGTGCACTATTAAAGTAGTTTCTTTGTCGTCAAAGATAGTTTCTCTTCCCTATCTTCCTCTTAGAGAGGAATCAAGAGATACATATACCTATATATATACATAGATGGATAGATAGATAGATAGATAGATAGATAGATAGATAGATAAATAGATAGATAGATAGACAGAGAGGAAATATCGGTAAGCTTTGAATCCTCCGCAAAAGCAAAGGGTCTCGTTAGTGGCTCGTATTACGGGAACACGCCCGGAAACAAGGGAACTTCTTTTCTGCCTCTCATAAGACGTCAGGGCTTAGTAGTCGTAGAAGAAAGAAAAAAGAAAGAAAAAAGAGGAGGGTGGAAAAAGTAAAATAGAAAAAAAAAAGAAAGAAAGGAAGGAAGAAAAAAGGCAGAGAAACTAGGTGAGCCTTTGACGATGTCCAGAAACATTTTGTCGGTTTCTAAAAGATAATTAATCGAGTGGGAATCGATTACTCGAAATCGTCGTTCAAACTCGATCCTTTTATTCTCTTTCTTGTCTTTTCAGTCATCTCATCTATTGACGATGAATCACTTTATCGTTTCAACCCTCTGGAAACATTCGAACTAACTGGCCGCAGGCGTTGGACCGTTTCGGTCAATCTTCCCCCATCGCGGTTCTATACTCATGGGTCAACATCGTTCGACGATTTTCCGAACATTCCGCTTCCAAATGTAAAATGTGTAGATGATATTGTGCGAAATAAAACGTTGTTGTGTACCCTCGTA
This sequence comes from Vespula pensylvanica, assembly GCF_014466175.1. Taxonomy (NCBI): domain Eukaryota; kingdom Metazoa; phylum Arthropoda; class Insecta; order Hymenoptera; family Vespidae; genus Vespula; species Vespula pensylvanica. The sequence continues at coordinate 7,241,623 of NC_057689.1, read as the reverse complement.
TATGACGTAAATCACATAAACGACCGTATTCGACTTTTTATGCACCATTAAAAACGTCAAATGTTGTATGGATATATGCATAAAAGGGTGTCTCAGCTGATATTGACATCTTGATTTATGTCGATATTATTATTATCCATAGCGAATATGTTTTAGATAAAAGTAGAATTACTTCGATGGCCGCATATATATATATATATATATATATATATATATTATTTTACGAAGAGTTGTTAATTTAATGAAATGTAGGAAGATCTTTTGTAATAATAATCCTAGAAACTAAAGATACATTCATACGCATATTAATTCAACATAAAAGGAAAAGGGAGTTTGTAACGCGTTAACGTTGTCGCCAAAGAGACATAAAATATTCTCTGCTTTTATCGCGAAATATATGTATTTTCGGTTGGGAAATTTTCAAATACGTACATACACATATACGCGCACACACATCAATCTACGTAAATGTATATACGTTTTATACGTGGATGTATATAGTAACTACATATACATCTTCACATACGCGTACACACATATCTATAAGAAAAGTCTAATCTGAACTTCACACGGCTTTGAATGCATCGAATGAGAGAGAAGTATACGTGTATTCACTTTCCAAGAGTTTCGACCGACGCGAGAAGCTCGAGATATCTCTCGAAGGCCGTTTCTTCTTCTTCTTCTTCTTCTTCTTCTTCTCCTCCTTCTCCTTTCCTCCCACTATGTTTCCCTCCTTCGTAATACGAGTATTATGGAATACAAATTGAATAAGTCAGTTGCAACGAATACGGAGATATCGTGGCTCGAAACTCACGCGTTTTCCTTTTACACTTGTTCGAATCCTCTCTCTCTCTCTCTCTCTCTCTCTCTCTCTCTCTCTCTCTCTCTCACCCCATTTCCTTCTTCTCTCCTCTCCTCTTTACAGTGATGTTTCCTCGAGGGGTACCAGTAAGATTTACTTCTATTCTCGTGCGAGAACCCAACGCCGTTCCTTTGCGATTCTCTTCAAGTAATTTATGTGAATACGTAAGCTGAGTTTTTCCAAAATTATTATACGACCTTTTGCTAACTAAACACGCGTTTTATTCGTTCTGTCTCGTTTTGTTCTTTCACTTTTTCTCTTTTTTTCTTTTTTCCTCATCTTTTTTCTTTTTTTTTTTTTTTTTGGAACGTATATACCGTTTGTTGCAAAGTGAATGTTTTATAGAAAGAAGAAGTTTCATTTGTAGGAATTATCTCGAACATTATTTTATTTTATCTACGGCCATTGGCATTCTAAACAAAATTATATGATTCGAAGATAGATATAGGAAAATTTGTTAAGTAGAAATACGATATAACAGTATCTAGATACTTTTGTAAATATATACGTGCGTATATCTCTCGAGGCTAAGAGAAATGTCTTTTTAGATATGAAGTATACTGTTTCAAAGATATTTCTTTCTTTTTTCTTTTCTTTTTTATTGAACATACAAAGAGTGAATACCGGTTTTATATTTTTATTAAAAATCAAATGGTTCGAAGATAGATCTTAAAAAATCAAAGAAAAATCAAAATACGCGAGGAGAAAGTTCGAAGAGAAAAAAAGAGGCAGAAGAAAGAGAGACAGAAGAAAGAGAAAAAGCGAATGAGAAAGCGAGCGAAAGAGTGTCGTATTTGTACTTGAAATGCACCGTTTACCCTCCAACTTCGTTGTTTCTCTTTAAAATCTCGTACGATCGAGTCGTGATTTTTTAAAGTTCTCGAAGGTGGATCTGAAAGTTTGTCAAAGAAGAAAAGCATGGCTTCGAAATTTTCTCTAAGTTCCTTTTGAAGAAGAAGAAGTAGAAGAAGAAGAAGAAGAAGAAGAAGAAGAAGAAGAAGAAGAAGAAGAAGAAGAAGAATAAGAAGTAGAAGAAGTAGAAGAAGAAGTAGAAAAAAGATGTGAAAAAAAGAAGAGAAGAAGGAAAAAGAAGAGGGTAGGATTATAAGGAGAAGAAAAAGAAGCTCTTCGAAGAAGATTTCGATCGAATCCGACGACGGAGGAGAGCTTTGGCAATTTTTCTCGAAGAGACGAGGCTCGTCCTCATCTTTCTTTCCCCGAGGTGACATAATTTATTCCACGTCCTTCTACGGCTAGCATATTCCCGAATACAAACGCGCGATTTCGAACGGTACGAAGGAAAAGGAAGTAGACATCGAAGTAGACGTTGAAGTTGAAGTGGAAGTAGAAGTAGAAGAAAAGGAAGAAGGAAAAGAAGAGGAGGAGGAAAAAGAAGAAGAAGAGGAAGAAGAAGAAGAAGAAGAAGAAGAAGAAGAGGAAGAGGAAGAAGAAAAATAAGAAGAAGAATAAGAATACGAGCTCTTGAAGGCGTGTTCACGCGAACGAATACTTGCTGCTAAGTCGTCGTCTTCGTCATCCTATCCAATATTCAAACCAGTTGCCAACCACTTCCGGATCTAATCCCAGGACCCGAACCGATTCCAAATAGAACGAGAGAGAGAGAGAGAGAGAGAGAGAGAGAGAGAGAGAGAGAGAAGGAAAGCCGACAAGGACACGTTCAGAAAATTTCACGGACAACGACGACCGTTCGTTCGCCAGCTTCGTAAGCTCGATTTATTGCTTTTTGGATAACTCGTTGACGTTTCCCCATGTGGCCTGAGATTAAATAGATAGATAGATAGATAGATAGATAGATAGATAGATGGATGGATGGATGGATGGATGGATGGATGGATACAAGATTTAATATAGTACGATAGTCTAAAATAATGTTTTTTCAAACTTTCCCTATGACGGAGGACTACGCAAACTTTTGGAATTTTAACGTAACACATTGGTTATTTTATAAAGTAAATAGATAGTAATAATAAATGAATTAAACGAGTATAAATAATAAATACCGAATGAAATATAATACGAATGGATGCAGAAGAAACGTTTTCTCTCCGATCTTAATTATCTTATAACTTAATATATAATAACAGTAAAATAATATTCATTTTCATTATTTTGGAACACGGGATACTTATTGATTTTACGTGGGAAAAAAAGTTTGGGAGGAACACTGCTGTTCTGAAATATCATCGGATGGAAAATGCGTTCGAGATAAACAAAAAAAGATAAAAGAGAATGAATTAACGTTAATCATCTATTACGATTGTTAAGTACATAAGATAGTGGTTTCTCTTTTCTTTACGTATTCATTGATATCAATTCACTTACTATTTTTACATTTTGTTTGTGTACACGGACATAATCATAGAGTAGTGTAACATACAGGAAGTAAAGAGAAGAGGTGACCAATGTCAAGAGATCGTATTTCTATCCAGTAGGCAAGTACTCGAAACCGATCAGTGAATAGTCAG
>NC_057689.1:7213275-7233275 GCF_014466175.1 Vespula pensylvanica | reverse complement strand
CGATCGTAATATTTCTGAAAAATCCAATTTTTCTAACTCATACAAGGAACTGAACGAAATGATCTATTAGAATTTAGAGCTAGAGCACACGATTGTTAAAGAAACGATTTATAAATTATTATTACCATTATTGAATAGAAATAAATCATTATTTTTATTAAATCTTATTTGTATTGTTATTGTATTGATATTATTATTGTTGAATACATATTTGAAGATATTTTTTAAAATATAAGTGTATGTGTGTATATATATATATATATCTAGACATAAGTAAATGAGATATTGAAAGTAAAAAAAAAAAAAAAAGAAAAAAAAAGAAACATGAAAGCAAAGTTTGAGCAAAAACGAGATAAAAAGAAAATAATATCTGGCGAACACGGTTAAAATACTTTTTATACGGCGAAAGTTGATACGGTTCTCAGTGTAAAAGGATGAATGCAAAATTCTATAACGAAATTCCTTTTTCAGTGGCTCACTGAACGTGAGGTGAGACTGAAAATAAATTCTTATTCAATTCTATTGTATATTTTATTCCATTTTGCTATTGATACAACATGTCTATTTTTAAAATCTATTCGACTGATTAGCTTCGGAGATAAATATTTGTGTTTGGAAATTGAAATAAATAAATAAATGAATAAATAAATAAATAAATAAATAAATAAACAATTTTATTTAAAAAAAAAAAGAAAAGAAAAGAAAGGAAAGGAAAAGAAAAGAAAAGAAAAGAAAAGAAATGTCTCTTTGACACACAGGAATCGTTTCGCGCGAATAACAGAAGGAAGATACGTGGAATACCGTTCTCAAAGTTGAGTTCGTAGCTTCAAATCGATATATCGATATCTTCTGGACCTTCTTGGTATCTCCATGTCGTTGTTGGACGTCCTTGTCGTCTCTCTCATAGTGCGAAGAGATAGAGACAGAAAGATAGAGAGAGATAGAGAGAGTGAGGGAGAGAGAAAGATAGAGATAGAGAAAACGTTATGGCTCCACGGTAGACTGCAACGATAATGCGGCGACTATGGGTCGAAGTGCGCTGGGTAAGGGTGAATTGCTTCCAATAATGTCAAACACACTAGCCTAACTCCTAGATACGGTATGTGTTACCTTTCGACACTATCCTCCTTCAGATCGAATAAGTTCTTTTTATGACGTTGCACAAACTATTTATATATCCGATAACCTTTCTTAAACAGATATTCTAGACGATTCTTTTACAAATTTCTTTATTTCTTTTCTTACTTTTATTCATTGATTGATTTATTTGCTTATTTATTAAATTGTTTATCTTGTTTCCATTAGATTAAGAAATACGTCATTGTATTTTTTATTTTGAAAGTAATCAAAAATCAAGAACTCCAATGTAAACCACTCGAGGGTAATATAGATAATCAATAAATGAATAATAAAGGAATGATATATATATATATATATATATATATATATATATATATGAGAAAAGTGGATTAATTTTTAAACAGAGCGAACCGTATAATCTGATAGACTTAAAATAGAAATTGGTACTATATCCATCACGAATTTTTTATTTAATAAAAAATTGTTAAAACGTCGTCGAATTATATTTACGTTATACAGTTCACTGCATGCATATCTATGCATACACATACATGCACATGCAATATGTATGAAAAAATATATTCAAAAAAAAGTATATATATATATATATATATAACGTTAGATGTTTTATTTCATGTATATATGTAGGTAAAAAAATAATGGTTAGGAACATTAAAGTCAATCTGGCAAGTAAATCGTAAAGTACAGTTCGATAGAGAAGAAAGAACGATTTGGTCAGAACCAACTGAACTCGGACGACGATCATAGGACCAAAGGTGAAATAAGGTTGATCTTTCATCGATGATCATGCTCGGTTGATCGTTACGAACAAGAAGCTTTCGATCGCGTACATCGTCCGTTAACGAACGAAATAGGTTGCCGTTGTTTTCATCGTACAGAGAACGAGTGATCACGAATCCAAGCGAGCTATCGAAACCTAGATATCTATTGTCTCGGGAATCTCGAATACAGAGCACGATCGCTGCCATTACAAACGGACGACGAAGCTAGGAAAGTCTATGCCGTCTAGGAGAATGCCACTAGTTTGGAAACTTTCCGTAATTGATTGAATCGAATCTCAAACTGTTACTACCACCTTCTCTTCTTGTCATTTTACGTTGAGAAATCCATGAGAGGAAGATCATCTTCTGTTTCAACCCTAAGGCTTTCGTGAAACATAATATTCAAAAATAATATTTACTTAAGACAATTACTAAAGAACTTGTTCGATTATCGTTCGATCGTATAACTATTATTAAAGTTGGAGTTCATTAAGAAGAGAATTTTTAATTAATGTTACATCAACGAATTTATTGTTTCAACAAAAGAATATATATATATATATTCTCCTCTTTTCAAATATATATATATATATATATAAATTTTCTTTAAATATATATAATATATACATATATGTTTAAAATTATTTGATGAGAATAATTGAATTCTATAAAAGTATTTACTCAATAATACTGATTATACTGTTAAATCGGATTGAACGAGCTTAAGTCAAAATAAAATCGATCGAAACTACCTATTGTAGATGACCACAACAGAGAAGAGAATAGAACAGAGACAAAGAGAAAGAGAGAGAAAGAGAAAGACAGAGAGAGGTAGATAGATAGAGAGAAAGGAAGCAGCATCGTTGAGTACCAGTAACCGAATTTCGAAGTGAGTTCTCCCTAGTGTGGAAGACGCAATGGGATACTCTACCGATGGAACTTCACAACGTTCCATCGTTCTACTTCTATCGAATAGGAGTTCCCAAGAGACTATACTGATAGTATTTGATGTTGATTTGAAAGGAATACTTACGATTACTGTTCACTCTAAAGCAATTCTCTCAATAATAAGAAGATTAATCAGAAGGATTTTCAAACAATTAATGACGAACTCTAATAATTAATGACTAACTTAAAACGTGTATACTATTATTTCGAAGTAAAAAAAAAAAATAAATAAATAAATAATAATAACACAACTCTGATTTTTTACAAAATTTATATATAGAAATTTGTCTAATATCTTCTAGATAAACGATAGTAACGTTTATTGAAAATAATAGCGCGATGATTAGAATATATTTTTATTATTTCTTACGATGACGAATACTTTTATCGATTTAATAGTTACGATAAATCTAACGTGATATTTTTTTCCCTTTCTTTTTCTTTTTTCTCTTAAATTTCAGGAAACGCAAAGAATATTAATTCGATTGCAGTCGTAATTCTTTCTCATATCGAAGTATCTAACGTATTGCGAGAGCCAAGAAAATAATATCGAGTGTTGCAGTCGTTCGAGACTCTTTACGATGCCCAAAGGTATGAAAAAAAGCTCATTTCGAAAGAACGAAATACACACTTTCTTTTCTACAGATATCATTTTCCGCAAAGTGTTCGTCCACGGAACGAACGACATACGGAAACTCGTACAATTTCTCGTCGATCGTATTACGTCCTTTTCTCTCGAACCGTGGGAATAAATTACAAAAAGAAAAAAGAAAAAGAAAAAAAAAAAAAAGAAAAAGAACAGAAAGAAGAAACAAATAAAAAGAAAAAGAATAATTCTTACGATATTTCACAATTGTTCAACGGAGCACAATAGAATCGATAATAGAAGATAAAGTTTCATCCATGTGCTGTGATAGAAAGATTTTCATTTTATACTTCTCTCTAATTCTTTTTATAAAAATTTATTCTTTCTCCGTCGAATTCAATGCAAGGAGATTAATCAAATAAAAGTAACTTGTAAAATGATCGTGAATTTTTCATTTAGAAATATTTTTCGATTTTCTCCGTTCTATTTTTTCCTCCCTTTTTTCTTTTTTTTTTTTTTTTTTTAATTAAATTCCATCCAATTTCACTGATCGTCATCATTTTAATGAATTTTATTTGTTGCGCGTTTTTTCTTTTTTTTTTTTTTTTAATTTTATTCTTCTCGACGTCATATATTATAATCCTGATGTGTACGCAACAATAAATTCAGTTTAAACAAATTTTCGACACAAATTACTTTCCTAATTACTGGCTCGCGTGATTAATCATCGAACTAATTAAGTTAATATATTTATGTATGTTGAACTTTTGTTAACAACGAAGCGGGCGATTATCGAAATCGTGAAGAAGAGATGGAGAAAGAGAGAGAGAGAGAGAGAGAGAGAGAAAGAGAGAGAGAAAGAGAGAGAGAGAGAGAGAGAGGATAAAACAGACGTGTAGAAATTCGCGAGGGAATTTGTCGCGAGCTATTATTCTCCGCGTACAATTTGCATTCTAATCAAAATCCTCGTTGTCTCTCGGCTCGCGAAACTAAAGCCGTGCTCGCCTAATAACTTTGCCGGTAAGAAATTTCCATACGCTCGTGGCCCATTTAACTGGCAATTATAAAACAAAACTCGACTCGCCATGACGCCATGTCGTACGAATGAACGACGTGCGGAGAGAAAACGCGTGCGCCTCGGCCGTACTCGGTTAATTGATTAGGATATAGCTGCTATGTTTTACATTAACGTCAACGAATTTCGTGACACCGTATTCATCGTTCAGATGCATTATTATTTCTCTTATAATAAATAAACGAAATTAATTTCGTTTACAGGCTTTCTCTTTTTATTTCCTTTCCTTTTCTCTCTTCTTTTCTTTTCTTTTTATTTATTTTTTTTATTTTTTTTTTGTTTTTTATTATTTCATATAGAGACATAATTTCATTGTAGACGTATATGTTTTTAGAAGAATGTATTTGGCTTGTCTTTTTGTCTTTTCTTTTCTTTTTTTTTTTTTTCTTTTTCTTTCTTTTTAAGTATGTTTGTACAGGATAGATAAATAAAAAGAGATATGTCAAAACAAATCTTACTAGAGTTAATTCCACGAATGCTTTTTCAGTTTTTCTTTCTTTTCTTTTTTATTTTTTCATTCAAGTCGAGAGCAATTTCCTAGAAGAGTATACGGATACATTTAAAAAGGCAAATTTATTCGACTAGGTCAGATAAAAATAAGCCGTGCAAAAAGAATGCTTCTTTCAGACTTTATCAAATATATATTTACCTGGTAACAAAAGTGTATTACCAATATGTTGTTATTTGTTATTTTTAATTTGTTATTATCGTACGATTATCGATATCCAATCAATATTTCATGAAATTATGCTAGTTCAACTAGATTCATTCAATAATAATATCTATGAAATTTTTAATAAGTAGAACATATTTTATCTAAAATTTAACATCCATTAAATAATATAACGATAACGAAACTTAGTTGAAAATGCTTAATTATCAATTTCTATAATTATCAATTTATACAGTATAATCCTAATTAATATATATACATACATATATATATATATTTTTTTTTTCCTCATAGTATATTCAACAGTAATGATAATAATTATTTTTTCCTATTAATTTTATCTTCAATAAATATTTGATAATCTACGAAAGAATTCGAAATGATATAGAAATAGTAATCATCGTATCGTAGTCGAATTAGTTCTATCATCATATTTTCTACTTTATCTCGTATGAAAACGGAAAAAAATGAAAAAGAAAAGAAAAGAAAAGAAAAGAAAAGAAAAGAAAAGAAAAGAAAAGAAAAGGAGAGGAAAGGAAAGGAAAGAAAAGAGAAGAGAAAAGAAAAAAGTAAAATAGACGCGATACGCATTCAACAGCGTAGATCGTTGGACGGTTTATATCTGAGGCCATTTTGAACGGATATTTTCCGACTTTTCCCTCCCAACTTTTTTCTTCTTCCGCCTCCTTTCTCTTTCGCTGATCTCACGCGTGGCTCATAAAAGGGTAGTTTTACGTCGCTCGACAAAGCCGTGAAGATACGATGAAGTCGCTTGAGTGGCTGCTATGAGAGAGGAGAACGCCAACGATTATCGTTTCAGGCTCGGACCTACAGAAATTTCTTCCACCTACTTTATCTGAAATGTGTTCGACCTTATAACATAGAGTATGTGTATATATATACACAAATATCTATGTATATGTATATGTATATGTAGCGATTATGATCTTACTACAACGATCCACCTTCGCATTGATATCCTTAAGGAGTCTTACTAATAAAACAGGATCTAAGGATTCACGATCCTACTTTATTTGGATTAAGATAGAAAGTCTTTCCAAAATAAATCATTTTATCAAGGGAACTTTTTCTTTTCCTTCTTCGAATAATGATTCTTATTATTCCATGATGATTACGAAAGAAATTATTAATAATAATTTTGAAAGGAGTTTATATAAGCAGTTATTAGTTTAGTAATACCTGCTCGTTGTCTTAGGATTGTTACGGAATATATAATATATTAAATCGCGTAAGCAATACAGATTGTCCGAATTTCATCATATTATTGTATCCAGAGAGTTAATTATTAATAGGATGTTTATATAATTTTAATGATAAGTTAAATACTTAATAACGAATGTTATAATTGTTTATTAATTTTGTTAATCTATTTCTATCGATAAGAAAAGAAATAAATTTGTGTGAGAAACGTGTGATAGAAATTCATTAATCTATGTAATTATGTATGTATAATATTTATGTATATATAAATGTATATAAAACTGTAATAAATGTCGTATCGTTTTTCGATTATTCATTCATTTGCGAATTTATAATGTATACGTCATGAAAATAATAAAATACTAATTAACGTAGGATTTAACTAACAACGTGAAACAAAAGTGTTACCAATCGACATACAATTTCAAAATATTCTACACGAACGTATCATTCGACAAAGAAATCGATGATAACAATTGTTCCACTCTTTCACTTTTTTTTTCAATCGGAGAATAGTAATCGATAAATTAATTTCACATTTTATTAAATACAGATAAACAGATTGATATATCATAAAAGTATGAATAAATTGACAAATGAATAATAAAGTATGAATAAACATAAAAAATGAATAAAGTATCGATATCGGAATAAATGTTGAATAATTAATATCTATATTTAACAAATTTATTATATAAACACATATTGTGTTACAAAATTTTCATTAAAACGTAGGCCCGGATATACGTAGTTATACATTATCAATAAATAAATAATATTATCGATCGTATAATAACGATACCATAGCAAAGTGATGAGCGAGTTGTAATATTATACGTTCATTACTTCTTTTCATATTTCTTTGATCTGTTTTATATGAAAAGAAATATCTTATTCAATTAGAATTTATTCGTACGATATCGAAATAGTTGGCCTGCGTAAAAGATAAGACGAAGAAGGAAACTAAAAAGAAGAAAAAGAAAAAGAAATAAGCATTCCCTTTTTAATGAAGACCTCGAAGATATTTCTTCCCCTACTAATTCGACAAGACCGTTTAATTTATCAAACGCTCTGAATGACCCGTTTCCTTCTCTTGGAAATGGATACCAGACGAGTTCTTATACATTGCAACCCCTTCGACGTTAAGACTTTACCATCTCTCACCCTTGTTTTTGCATTAACGATTCAAAGCAGTCCGTGAAACGACGACGACGACGACGACGACGACGACAAAGACGACGACGACAAAGACGACGACGACAAAGACGATGACGATGACGACGAGGAATATCGCCTCAGGTTTGAAAGACGAGAACTGTTGGGCAAAGTTGGCGAGGCAACGTAACGAGAACAATTTTTTTTCTTACCACCATTCTCCCTCTCTATTTAGTTCGGCCCCTATGGCAAACGATTAAAGAATTTTTCGTTTGGACGAACGTATACATAGTTACTCTAACAGTGAACAATACACTGTTACTCGAGTAATTAAAAATGATATCCTCGAAATCGTTCCTTCCTCGAACGAGATCTTCTTTATTCAGAACGTAAATTTCTATTCAAAAATCTATTTCGAATGAAATTATGATTAAATACTTCGTCTAAATTCTGACGTTCGGTAAACGTTCGTTTGAAGACGTAAGAGTTGTCACGATACACCCTGTATAAATGCAAGGAAACATCTTCTTTCCCATTTCTTGGATTATACTCTTTTTCTTTTTTCTTTTCTTTTCTTTTTCGCTCACGCAGCAGAGTTAAGCAAACCCTCTTGAGACGGATGGATAGACGGACGGATGGATGGTCGGACAGACAGCCAGCCAGCCAGACAGACAGACAGACAGACAGACAGACAGACAGACAGAGAAAGAGAAAGAGAAAAAGAAAAAGAAAAAGAAAGAAGGTAAAAGTCCGATTGCAAACTCCGAATAGAAGTTGAATGCAAAAGAAAATCGCGTGCAAGATTTCTTACGTTGAAACGAAAGGGGATAGAAATTAAAAGGAGGTTAGGCTGAGAATGGAAAGAGACTGAGATCATGATAAATAAATCGACCATGTGTTGGATATAAATAAAACGTGTCTACGTACTATTAACTGAACTGATTTCTTCAATTTTCTCCTTTTTTTTTTTCTCTTTCTCTTAGAAATTGTTATTACATTGAATCTACTTAACTTCGTTTGTTGAATCTTTACTTGAATTTCCAAGAAGATTCGATATCGTTAAAGTACCAAGAAAATCGATACTATCACTCTGCCTAGAACCAGGTGAAAAGGAAATCGCATAAACTTTGGTCAATACTTCGGGTAAGACTTAGGGGATCAGGAAATAGAATTATGTTGTAATTCCAGAGAGAATTTCCTTGGCGTGTACTATCTGTTTATCTCTCGATCGATGACAATACTATCTACGATACGACGAAATCAGGAATAAAGAAAAATAAGGAGAGTTGAGGAATATTATCTGACGTAATTCTAAGTACGTGAGTTAACGTTATCCATGCAGCTTTAAATCTTCACGGTCTCGACGTCTACGGATAAAAATAGAACAGGTCGAATACCGATCTCCCTTCTGGACCAGCTGGTGCAACCTGAATTCGGGAAGTAGCAAGAAAAAAGGAGAGGGCAAAAAAGAGAGATAGAGAAAGAGAGAGAGAAAGAGAAAGAGAAAGAGAAAGGAAGGAAGAAAGAAAGAAAGAAAGAAAGAAAGAAAGAGAGATAAAAAGGAAGAAATCCATGCGTTTTCTCCGATTCCGCGTTTCTTCCATCGACTCGGCTCACCCTCCGGCATTTGCCCAAAAGTTCGGGCTTAAAATGCGACCAAATTGACTGGCTCCCAAAGAAAATAAATAAATAAAGGAAGTATCCATAGAAAACGTTGATCTTTTCTTCGTACGTGCAGACAAAAAAGATGGTGAATTGTTTTTGTTTCTTTTTCTTTTATTATTCCTTTTCTTTTCTTTTTAATTCATTTTTCTCCCCTCCTTTTTACTACTTCTTCTTCTTCTTCTTCTTCTCTCTTCCCTACTACTTCTTCTACTTCTTCTTTTTCTTTTTCCTTTAATCTCTTCTTCATGGAAAAAGCGTGAAAATTATCTCTGAATTTTAATTGGTCTTGCTTTTATCGGCCACTTATTTTTCCAAAAAAGGGAGCTAAATAAGCGTAAGTATATCTAGCGGTTTGGTTCTTCGTAAAATGGTAATTCGATTGAGAGACGATACGAAAGTGGCTCTCTCCTCGTTGCTCTATCCTTGATTGAGTAGAGGGTGCCAAGAATAAGATCGACGTTCTCACCTTGTTCCTTCCTCTCTCTCTCTCTCTCTCTTTCTCTCTCTCTCTGTCTCTCTCTCTCTCTCTTCCCTCCCTTCGTCTTCATCTCTCGAACGTTAGCCGAGCGTTTAACCACGTTACGCCCTTCCTCCTGAAGGCCCACAGCCAATAGATCCTTCTCTGCAAATTTGTTTTTAAATGATACCAGACACCAATCGAAAATTTATAGACTCTTACAGTAAAACGTGTGTGAGAGAAAGATAGAGAGAAAGAGAGAAAGAGAGAGATCGTTTAAAGTGCCTTTGATATTTTTCAAAAGAGTTAGTAAAGTTTTTCTTTCTTTTTTTCGAAGTCAGGAGAGGATAGAATAATAGAGGGAAGGGGTTGAGAAAGGTGCTTTCGAGAATTTCCCGAGAATTTTCACTTTTATTCGCCTAGTTACCCGCAAAGGCACGGTTTTTCCCTTGAAAAAAGGTGCCCCGCTATCGCTCGTTATATAGAACGCGAATGAAATGAGCTGCGAGTGGAAGAACACGGTTTAAAACGATGAAAAGGGTCTTTCGGTGGTAAAGAAGCATCGGGCGACGAAAGAGAATGGCCGAAGAAAGGAAGGAAATAAACGGAAGAGCAAAGAAGCCGAAGAGAAAGGAATCTGAAAAAGGAGTGGTCTTATTTAACACTGGATCGTTTATAGAATGAACCGATAATTATCCTCATTTCGAATATTATTATTTATCGATTGAAAAGGAAAATTGTTTATTTTCTTCTTTCTTTCTTTCTTTCTTTCTTTCTTTCTCTTTTTTTAAATTGAGGACATTCGTATTATCATCATGTCAATATTACTTTACATTGCTTCGATCTTTTATAAAATTGATGAATAATTTTCTTTTTTTTTTTTCTTCTTTTTTAAATTCAATGACTCCGATCGATCGATCGTTCGATCGCATCGAAAAATTCTTTTTATTTCACTCTTTATCCCATTCTCTTTTCTCTTTTAGAATTTTCATTGAAACTAGTAGTCATGTTGAGATGAATAAAAAAAAAAGTGAAAGAAAGAAGAAAGAAAGGAAAAAAAGAAATGGAAAAAATATTGCGATTCAACGACGAGTTACTTACGAACACGACGAGGGGGAGCGTTACGATCTAGCCAGAAATAAATCTTTAAAAATCACGAATGTTCTTCTAAAATAAATATTCAACGAACGGACGAACTTATGGTGTACGTCGACGTAATATTCAACGAACGGAAACGTAGCGATGTTTTATTTATAAAGTCACGCGAGGAATTATCAGTGTTAGGGAGGAAAAGGGATGGTAATATTCGAAGAGAACGCGAACGTACTGGTATCGATCGTTCGTTCACAGAGAAAAAGAAAATGATGGAAAGGGTGCGTGATGTAGGCTACGCCTGAAATCACGTCTGATCGATAAGATAACGAAACAGCTTCTTGCTAGAAAGGATGTCTGAAGAGAATAATACAAAATTAAATTCGAAGAAGAAAAGCAAAAGATTGAAGGAAAGAAAAAGAAAAAAAGAAGAAGAGAAAATTACAGAACGAAAAATAACAAGAAAATAACAGAAAGGATTGCTATTTATTGGATCGATATTTTTTAAACGCTTTATCAATATTTTCATTTCAAACAAGTAATCAGTATTTATGATAGAATATCGGTATATAATAAAAGTGAAATAATCCTGAACGAAACTTTATCCTTGATTATTTGTATCGATCAAAATATTCATTAGTTATTTTACATTTGTAAAATATCGGTATACAATAAAAGTGAAACAAGCCTGAACGAAACTTTATCCTTGATTATTTATACTGATCGAGATATTCTTTATTTATTTTATATTCTTATCACTTGTATTACGAAATGTTTATAATTAGCTAATAAAAATATTGATTAAATAAGTGAAAATCTTAATGAAATAAATCATCTAGTTACTTAGAAAAAACTCAGTTAGAAATTCGATTAAGGGTTTAATTTAATCAGCCGTCAAGAGTCGAAGGAAGTGGACTCGGTGAGTCTTGTGATAGATTTAGAAAACGGAAGAGGGAAGTACGGACTGTTCGTAAGTTTGCTCGAACGTGATTCTCTCATGTCGGTAAATTAACTATTCCGCTTTATCGCGATCAAGTGTATTCTAGTTGCCTGTGGCGAAGCGACGATTTCATTGTGTAAAAGATCGTCGATACTATCAGAGAAGGTTTACGTTTGTATACCGAAGACTAGACACTTGTGCGAGGGTTCAGTTATACGACGAAGTACACACCGGATAGTTGTAAAGTCTCTCGAGAGGTTTACGACCGTATGTCTCTGAAACTATTGATTGCAAAGTCTCCAAGTTTCCTTGGAGTATATGGTCCGTGCAAAGACGTTCGAATTTGGATAAGCAACATCGAAAGTAATATCGAGAGAAAGTTCGATTCGATATATAAGAGAGAGAGAGAGAGAGAGAGAGAGAAAATAACACTCGTAGTATTCGACTCGCGAGAAAAGATTATCCTCGAACGTCGTTTTAAAGTTTTCGTCGTACGACTCTTTTCAAATGGCAAGAACGCGTATGCAGAACCGACGACTTTACCTACGTTAAATTTATATACAGAAAAAAGAAATAAATGGAGAAAAAAAAAAAATAAAAAGAAAGAAATACAAAAGAAAAAGGAAGAAAAAAAAATTTATCTTTTCACTAGGCACTTATACATATACAATGTGACATGGATATGGGAACGAAATAGCAATAAATAAAGCGACGAGCGAATAATAAAATTCCATGGGTATGCAACGAGAGGCAGGGATCGTATCACGTAAAGATTCGTGGTACGTCCGACTGGAATCGTGTGTGATTTATGCAAACGGATAATGTGGAATGGGCTCGCGAAGGGGATTATTCTGTGGCTGCGAGATTAGCATCAATGATTTCTATGTACGGATCTGTTCGCGTGGTGGATAGTCTAAACAACGATACTCTAGTGAATTTCTCTCAACATATATATATATATATATATATATATATATATATATATATATATAATAACACGTACATACAATAAATTTTCTGTCTCGAAGGTTTTGAAAAAACAAGAGAAAAAAGAAAGAAAGAAAGAAAAAGAAATGAGAAACATCGTGGCTGTGCAAGTATACTTTTCTCTGTCTTATGTTAATACATCGTCTGAAATTCATTCACCGTGAAAGATTTAATGGATTAAAAATAAAAAAATAAAAAAAAAAAATAAATAAAAAATGTAAAAGAAAGGAAAGTGAGAAAAAGAGAGAAATAGAAAGAGAGAAAAGATTTTATAAAACATTAATTATATCGTGTTTTTTTTTTTTTTCCATGGACTTTTCCCAAGGAAGATTCTCGCATCCGCCGATATATAGAAACTTTTAGGAAGACCCCTGCACAGTTCAGAAAAAGTTTTTCGTAATTTAGAGCCGATCTTCCTGGGCGTTTGGTAATTTTCTTAAAAAAATGTAAGGTCGTCTCGAACCTTTCAAACGCTTCTCTCTCGGTATAATTTATTACGTACGGACGAGTAAGGATCTAACAGGCTTTCTTCTCCTCCTACGAGAGAAAAGTGTCAAAGGGAGATAAAAAATGAGATTTATTCGTTCGAAATTCATCAACGATAAAGATATGGATTTTTTTTTTTTTTTTTTGATAGAAATTAAACGGGTCAGTTATTAACATAGAAAATTATATAACAAACATTAGATGATATCTTTTCGATCGGATAGATATCTTCGAAGAAAAATGGGCAATGTACTTTAGAGAATATTAATTAATAACTCGGTGATTAAAACGAAATCGTTAATCATTACGTTGTTTATTAGATCTTTAAGAAAAAGAAAGAAAGAAAAGATAGAGAGAGAGAGAGAGAGAGAGAGAAAGAGAGGAAAGGAAAAAAATAACGAGTGAATCGAATAATATACGCGTTGATAATTTTTTTATATTTTTTTTACGCGATTACTCAATGATTAAATGGAACGATTTTTTGAAATAAATAAAAGCAGGGAAAATAAGAGACAGAGGATGGAAGAAGAGAAAGAGAGAGATGGGAAGTAAGAGACAAAACTTTTTCTTTCCCTCGCGTAGGAAAACCGAGCGTTGTTCGCGAGCTAATAAAAAAGAGAGAGAAAGAGAAAGAGAGAAAGAGAAAGAGAGAGAGAGAAAAAGAGCGAGGTTTTGTGTAGTTAAAATTACATTCCATAGCGTAATCCACGTCCTTCTCTACTTTCGCTGAATCTCCTTGCAATTTTCGCGACTTTTATTTCTCTTTCTCGTTCCTCCGTATATAAGAGAAAGAGAGAGAGAGAGAGAGAGATCCTTATCATCCTCGTATTTTAGATTGTACATTATCGAGTAACGCGAGCGCATAAATATTTCCGCTTTTACCGGACGAGCTAGAACTATATAGTACGTATCACACACGCGATTCATGTTAAGTAATCCAAAGCAGCTAGAAACCCTCTATAGAAGTCGCAACAAAAAAAGAAGTGAAAGAAATAGAAAAAAAAGATAAAATGAAAAAAGAAAGAAGTATTCCTTCTCTCTCTCTCTCTCTCTCTCTCTCTCTCTCTCTCTCTCTATATATATATATATATATATATATATATATATATATATATAAAAGTAGTTTCTCCTTAATATATAGTTTCCCTTATAAATTAATTTCTGCGAACGTATCTTGATCCCTCATCGAGATTGTTATCTCGTAGATTTTCTTGGCAAAACAACAACCCAGACGCAACAACAACAACAACAACAACAACAACAACAACAACAACAATAACAACAACAACGACGACGACGACGACGACAATTAAAAAAAGGAAAAGAAAAAAGAAATTCAGTTCGCAAAAAAGTATGCTCTCTTTAACCTAACTTATTAATCTTCTAATAAACTTTATCTCAGAATAAAGAGAAGGGAAGAGAAGAGAAAAGAGGAAAAGGAAACAAAAGTAAAGGAAAGAAAAGAAGGGAAAAGAAAGAAAAAAAAGAAGAAGAAGAAAAGAAGAGAAGAGAAGATATAATTATCGATTCTCCCGATTATTGATTACTATGTAAAATTAACGAGAAAGGAAGTTTCAGAAGGACTTTGAGAAAAACCAGAGAGAGAGAGAGAGACTTTACGACGGTTAGAGTACATGCTTGGAAGCAAAAGTTCGTTCGTTCGTTCGTTCGTTCGTTCGTTCGTTCGTTCGTTCGTTCGTTCGTTCGTTCGTTCGTTAGTTCGTTCGTTCGCTTCTAATTGCGTTTAGGTGAAATCGGCGTCTAGAATTACGAAAGGCAATAAATCTTGGGTAGAGAACGTAGTGGTAGGTCTTCCCATGGTCAACTGGTAAGCCGATGTCCCATTTGCCACCGCAGTTTCTAGCTAATGCCAGGAAGCATACCTGAACACCCACGTTGCCTACGGGAGGGTTGCGGGGACCGGAAGAGGAGGAGAAGGGGAGAGGGTGTCACAATGCAAACGACGCACATATGCCTCCTCGAACAATCCGTATGTACGCGATGTCACGCATGTATGCTACCTGCCGACAAGGCTTTCATCATCTACCATCTTCATCTCTCTCTCACT
This sequence comes from Vespula pensylvanica, assembly GCF_014466175.1. NCBI lineage: Eukaryota > Metazoa > Arthropoda > Insecta > Hymenoptera > Vespidae > Vespula > Vespula pensylvanica. The sequence goes on along the minus strand of NC_057689.1, from coordinate 7,218,060 downwards.
GTGTCTATCTTTGTCTATCTATTTATCTCTCATTCTCTCTCTCTCTCCTTCTATATCTATCTATCTATCTATCTATCTATCTATCTATCCATCTATCTATCTATCTATCTATCTATCTTTGTCTATCTATCTTTGTCTATTTACTTATCTCTCTCTCTCTCCCTCTCTCTCTCCCTCTCTATCTATCTATCTCTATAACTAATATGGCTTAACTCCGAGCGAACGTTAAGTCTACACAGATATATCCTTGTCACGTTAATTACATGCTTATGAACAGTTATGACGTGTTAATTGACGTGAATAATTATTATTATTCCATTAACTGAGGTTCCTACAAGATCTACTATAAGATAGAATCGATCTAAATTCGAAGATAATCTAATCTTATTACGTATGTTTCCTAAGAATAAGTATTGCATTATCCAATAGAATAGTTATAAATGTAAGTTAAGTATGATAGATAATATAGTTATCATCGAATAGTCTTCACAATTATATATGTATTTTATTGAATAAAGAAATAATACTCGTTCGAATATATTCCATGAAAAATTATCTACGATATTTCATTTATTTAGAAACAAAATTTTCAATCGCGAATCGTTGATAAGGCGACGAAGTTATTTCGTTTATTTTATAATTTCATTTCGTTTCACTTCTTTCTTTCTTTCTTTCTTTCTTTCTTTCTTTCTTTCTTTATTTATTTCTTTCTTTTTCTTTCTCTCTCTTTTTGTCCTTTTTAATCACCGAGACCATTTAAAAAAAGGGCGAGACGAGTGCGTTTCGGGAACCGCAAGTGCCTTTGAAAAGACCCCTTACTAGAAATGGAAACTTGAGACGCGTTAAGTCGAGACGCTGTACAGTGGTAGTTTGAGAGGAAATAAGGGAGAAGGAGGAAGACGACAGTACAGGAAGATCGACAACGAACGTGAAGCAAGGGACGAGGGAGAGCAGGATAGAAATGAAGAAGTCGTACCGACGAAACTTTAAAGGACAAAGTCAAAGATTTACAAGACCCTTGTCCTAAGTATTAAATCGTCAACCCTTTTTTCACTTTAAAAGATACATCTGATGACTTTCGGTGAATCCTTCCAATCTTTCCAACTAAAAACTTTTTCTTTTTCCTTTTACACCCTCACTCCCATTTTGTTTTTATTTATTTATTTCTTTTTAACGAATCAAACGACACTCGTCTTTTACCAAATTTTAATTACTTCTAAGATCTAATCAGATACTATCATCTCCGAGCAATTATATGTGTATATATATATATATATATGCATGTATATTTTTTGGTTCCTTTCACCATTTCCGAGATATAAAAATTTGATTACGTTCATCGTATACAGTGTTTTCATTGTCTTTCTTTCTATTGTAAAAATAACGAGCACTTCGTTAAATAATTTTCAACTGGCGAAACTTCATTACTAAGATAAATATTTCCTCGTTTCGGAACATTCTCTCTGTGATAGTGAAATACGAATGAAAAGAGTGTGTGTGTGTGTGTGTATGTGTGAAAAAGAAAGAGAGAGAGAGAGAGAGAGAGAGAGAAGGATTGATAGATATTATAATTACTTCCAGATGATTTCATCTGGCAACTTAAAGATACATAATAGAGCAATGATTAGAAACAAACATATTTCTAACAAAAAGTATAAACCAAACTGAGACAATAGACATAAATAATAAATAAAAAATTTTCTTTTTTCCTTTTCCCTTTTTTTATCCGATAATCGAAGCTCTAGCCAGAGTAACAATAAGTAATTTTGAAAGATAGCATTTTTTGGCAAGGCTACCAAATCCCGATGGGACAGATAATGCAAACGCGATGTCGATCGACGTTTGTTCCCTTTTTAGGAAGAGACATTGTTGGTAGATATTCCGAAAGAGAGAAAGAGAAAGAGAAAGAGAGAGAGAGAGAGAGAGAGAGAGAGAGAAAGAGAGAGAAAGAGAGAGGATATATTCTACTAGGTTCTGCCAAAAAAATAAACGTTTTGGTAGTACCCAGGTTATAAATCGAGTCACGAGATACGACGAGAAATATTGCTCGACGTTGTGAATTAATAGCCGAATGATGCATCGGCACCTCTGACGCGCGTCGATCGATACAAAGGGAAAAAGTCTGTTCGCTTCGAAAATGGGGCAAATGAAACGAACGAAAAAAAGAAAAGAAAAAAAAAGAGAAAAGAGAAAAAGGAGGAAGAAGACCGAGAAGAAGAAGAAGAAGAAGAAGAAAGAAAAATAAAATGAAACGAACGAAACAACAAGGGAAAATTTTTAAAAAGAAACAAAAAGACAACAAATAAATAAAAAAGAAAAAGAAAAAGAAAAAAAGAAAATGCTCGTCGAAATGTCGTCAATGCAACGTACGACGAGTTTCGTTTCGTCGTATGTATAATACATGCATATACATGCGCATGAGTGCTTTCGGCAAAAAGAAGAACGAAAGAAACGAACGAGGCTACCGAATAAGAGAAAATCGAATGAAATATAGGCAAGCTCTATTTCCTTGACGATCTTAAATCGTTGACTTAATTTGAAAACAAGAACGAAGACGAACAGTCGAAAAGAGAGAAAAAAAAAAAGTAATACGATGGAAAGGGAAATGAATACGGATCGTTCGTTTCTCGAATACGATCGTTTCGAAAGAGGGGAAAAATACGTCTCGTTAGGAACGTCGTTCGAACGTATAAAAACTTAAGAAATTCAAATTCTTGGCAATTAGGGAGTTCCCTTAATACTAAGCATAGTTAAAAATAACGAAAACAAATTGACTACTGGGCTTGGTATAGGAATATTCGACTGATATACAAAATTGGGACACGTGAAAGCGTTTAGCGTCTTTCGAGGGTTGAAGAATTCTTCGCTGGGGAATCTAGACTCTCGCTAAAGTGATTGATGAAGATTATTTCTGTCTTTCTCTTTCTTTCTCTCTTTCTTTCTCTTTCTCAGTGTCTCTTTATGCTATTATATAGTATCACGATCAATTTTATGCAATTCGTTTTATAACGAAACGATAAAATACGTTTGCTCGTTATAAAGTTTCCTTACAGACAAGTGGTTACGATCGATGCACTTCTATAATCGAATTTAGTCTCCTTTCTGAATTTTCAATCATTTCCAAACGAGCAACTCGGAATCGCTGGAATTGTTTATTCTGTCAAGAGAGATCGTTCCTACAAATTTCGTAACTCGGATAAACGGCCAGGCAATCGTCCATGCTACCGTTCAAAGTCTCGCTTAGTTTGCTTGTGCGTGTAATACGTTTTAAGCATCATTAGCGAAGTACCGTAGGTAAAGCTTCTCTATAGATCGCATCAAGTCCTCTAGTAAGATAACGCACATTATGCGGATGAATAACTCGGTAAAGGAACATCACCGCGAGTAAGATAACGGGAATCTTGTAATTTCATTAACGAATAATTTATAATCGAGAGGAGATAAAGTTATAATAGAGCAGATAATTTCTTTTCTCCTTTTGTTTCCTTCATTAAAGCAACAACGTAAGGATTATCGTGTCTTGTACGAATAATTAATAATGATTAAATTTATAATTAATACCTATATGAAATATATATATATATATATATATATTTGTGTGTGTGTATATATATATGTATGTATGTATGTATATTGTTTTACTTTTTTTGTTTGCTTTTGAAATAAAAATAAAGATAAAATGAGATAAAGTTATGAAAATTTAATAAGCACAATTAGTGAAGAAGTTAACTATATTTTTCTAGAAATATTTTTTATCTGTGCACCATACATAATTGTATTACTGAAATAAGAAAAATGCGGATTGCAAGCTGAATATATATGTACTTATCTGGAAAATCAAAATGCGTGTGCCACAGCAAACACGGTACGTTTTGATATTCCGCATAATAAACTCTCGCCGTATTTTCTTCTATTTTATTGCGAGTAGAATATTCACGGTAAGCTTCGAAGTTGAGCTCTCGAAAGAGAAAGAGAAAGAGAAAGAGAAAAAAAGAGAGAGAGAGAAAAAGCAAAAAATGAGAAAAATATAAAGTGAAAGAGAGAGAGAAAGAGAGAGAGAGAGAGAGAGAGACAAGAAGTCCTTTTGTTTAAGAATTTTACTGAAACTAATTCTAAAGTTATCCATTAAGACTGTTCACCATGTTTGGTTCAAAACGTGTATGATTTCAACGAGAAACGATAGATACGGACAAAATGTGAACTTTAAGAGCAATACCGCGAAATTTGAAAAGAGAAATATGTTATCTCTTCATTATACTACCTATCGCACCGTTACGTATAAGTTTAGCAGATTAAATTCCTTTTACATGTTACCTAACAATCGAGTTAACGTGCGAAATAAACTTTTGTATATAGTAAAAATATAGTAGTATGTTTAATAAAAAATAAATAAATAAGTAAGTAAAAAGTAAAACGCAAGAAAAAGCTATATGCCAGATTACACTACTCTGACTTCTGATGGAATTATTTGAAAAGTTTTTCTTTATTGTACGAACTTTGTATTTCTTATAAAATAATGTGAAACAATTTATAATATTAATAGATTCATAGGTATATTAATTTTGTCTGAATTTTATTCATATAAAATCATTCATTCTTTTTTAAAAAAGAGAAAGAAAGAAGAAGAAGAAGAAGAAGAAGAAGGAAAAGCACAAAAAACAATGGAAAAAAGAAAAATTTATATCACCGATCGATTAGAAAGGAAAATGAGAAAATATAAGACAAAATATATTTTCACGAGAGAGAGAGAGAGAGAGAGAGAGAGAGAGAGAGAGAGAGAGAGAG
>NC_057689.1:7185192-7213175 GCF_014466175.1 Vespula pensylvanica | reverse complement strand
AGAGGGAGAGAAAGAACATTGAAAGAGAGACTGCAACGTGATTTACGGCCTTGTAATCATGTTCTTGATCAAACATGAAATATCGCAAGATAATGTAATGATCTTATGACCGAATAATCTCTACAAAAATCTCTAAAAATAGTACTTTGTGCACCGTATTTGAACTAATTAACAAACGTGTTTTGCTACGCATGATCAGAAATATTCAAGATTTAATAATACGAAAAGTAAGAGAGAGAGAGATAGAGAGAGAGAGAGAAAGATAAAGGAAACACGTCAACAAGATAGAAAGAGAGAGAGAGAGAGAGAGAGAGAGAGAGAGAACGAAAGATAATATAACTCCAGATGTGTTTTAGTATACTAACATCTTACGATATCGATACATCCAACGACTCGATTTGAATAGAAAAATAAAGAAAAAAATTGTATTAAAAAATTACAATAGAAAAATGATATTTCCGAAATGAAATACAAAACTGCATTGTAAAAATGATTGCAATATACTCTTTGGAAAGAACGAAGGGCTCGCGAGAAGGCTCACGTCACAAGAAGCGGGCTCGTTTTACCTCTTTTCTCCTTCTCCTCTTGTCTCGTGCAACCTCCTCCTCCTTTTCCACTTGCAGGCGCAGCGCTGTGAAACACTTGTAAGCCGCGCACGCCGCCCGTTTAAACTGAAATTTATCATCCGCGGCAATTTCACGGGATCTTATCCTTTTCGAGAGCGCGGTTCTGTCTCTGTCTCTGTCTCTGTCTCTGTCTCTCTCTCTCTTTCTCTCTTGGTTTCTATGTCCTTGCTTCCAACCAGAGAACCAAGCCTGCATGATATGAATAAAACATCCAAGTCTTGTACGACGTACGTTCACCTTTCTATGTATCTAAGTACGTGTATATATATATATACATATATACATATACATGTACATATATATGTGTGTGTCTGAATATGTGTTTAGCAGACTTCAAGGAACGTCATAAGAATGACTTTTTCTTCAAGGGTCAAGGTTCGCCATCGAAACATCGATTATATCGATCCCTGAAAATGTGAAAAATATCGACTTTCGTTTATCCTTCTAGATTATATTTGATTTAAATTTTCTATTCGAAATCAATCTTATATATTCTGGAAATGTTTTACAATTTTTATACGGGAGGACACAGTGTTTTCGAAACGACACACGTATATAGCAGTACGAAGCAGAAAGAAAGAAGACGAATATATTTTTAGATCCAGAATTGTAATACATGTTCCTCTTATTCTCTCTCACACACTCTCTCTCTCTCTCTTATTCTTTTTCTTTCTGCTTACTGAAATTCATCTTTGCCCTACGGGAAAGCCAGAGACATCGGTTCTTCGTCTTCGTAAAACAGGATGCATCAGGGATGGTTAAAATATATGGAGGGAGAAATTAAAACCGTGACGATCGACGCGATTACGGTGGGATGTTTTTTCTTTCTGGTTTTTCTTTCTATCTCTCTTTTTATCTCCCTCTTCTTTTTTTTGTTCTTTTATATATATATATATATATATGTATATTTCTATCTTCTTTTCGATCCTCACATGCATACGATTCTCCATGGGATGTGAAAATAGATTTGAAGAGTACGGGGTTGTCCTTTTTTTAACGTTCTTAAAAAACACGTTTCTCGACTTAGAGAACCGATCGATCTAAAAAGGTCGAACCTGTATTTTTTTAATTCCTTTTTCACTTCCCTTATTTATCTTTTCCTTTCTATATCTCTTATTCTACATCGTAGACGCGTGAAAATCAATCTTACGTACAATATTCTATTCTTCGATAATAAAGATAAAGATCTGTAATAAAGAGTACAAAATATGGATCAAATGAAAATTTATCGGAATAATAAATTCGATCGTTCATTCTGAATTTAAGTGAAATAAGTTCGAGATAATTGCAGAAGGACGTGTGCAATCTTTCTCTCTCTCTTTTTTTTTTTTTATTATATCTACTCACACAACATACATGCATACGCTCGTTGAAAAAGTTCGTTTTTTTACTTATAAAAACAAAAAAAAAAAAAAAAAAAAAAAAAAAAAAAAAAAGAAGGAAGAAAAATAAATTCGGAACGAATTTTTTTTCAGAATGATCATTCTACCAAATTAAAAGTTCATTTAAAAGAAAGAAAGAAAAAAGAAAACAAAAATGGAATCATCGAGATAACTTCATAAAACTGACACGCCAACAAGCTCTCGGTAATAAACGTTGATTAGAAACTTGCAAGCACGAACTCAGCATTGCTCATATCCTCTCACCCTTGTGGTCGTCCTTCGCTTTTTAATTTTTTAATTTCTTTTTTCTATTTTTTCTTTGTTTTTTACTCTTTCTCTCATTACTCCTCTCTTTATTCTTTTCCCATTTCTTTCCCTTTTCTTTCATTCTTTCTCTCGATAAAGAAAGCAGTCCTAAAGCCTGCTTTCTAGCACTCATTACTTACGCCCTAAGGGAATGGGCGACTCGACTTTCTTCGAGTACTTACGGAGTTCGAAGGTAGAGGGCCATCCCGATCGTGACTTCGCGCCAAGTGGAATTAAACGAACTTATTGCACCACTGGTAGTCGTATTCGCACCATGGACATTCGCTAACGAACGTTCGTTACGAGTCAATCCTCTTATCGGTACTCTTACGTCAGCGAATCGGTTGGACGATGATTAAAATGGAAAAAGAATTTCTACATTTTATTAAACCTATCAGATCGAGTTCTTTGTGATAATTATATATTACCATAATAAAATAACATGATCTCAGAGATATATTATACAAGTTAAACAAACTAATTACTAATGATGATAATCTATAACAAGAAGGTATCGTATAGAATAAGAAATAATCGTAGAGGCGAATGGCCCTTTACAATGGCCAGTGGATTATGGGAAAGGGAAGGCATTTCAATATCGATCGAGTTGGTCAAAGGTAAGATGTACGACTTCGCCTTTATCATCCCGATCAGACCGATTAGACGCCGAGAAGCTAACCATTATGATACGCCCACCCGCACGTAATAAAGCGACCAGGACCAAGCAAGAAGGATAGATTTATCGGACTAAATCGGCTAATGAACTTTCTCGTTGATTGAGATATATCGTTCTGCCTTCCTTCCTTCCTTCCTTCCTTCCTTCCTTCCTTCCTTCCTTTCTTTCTTCCTGATGGATGGATGGATGACCTCGGCCAATAATATCCAAAGCATGCGGGAGTTCTCGATAGAGAACTCTCTCTCTCTCTCTTTCTTTCTTTCTCTCTCTCTCTCTCTCTCTCTCTCTCTCTCTCTCTTTCTCATTCTTAAAAATTTTCCTCGCTTCACGAATGTTCTCTTTGACCGAAAGTAACATCGTACATTCCTTTAAGTGTAACACATCCAACCGTATATACGACGTGAAAGCATATAACCAAGTGTGTCTAGTCATTTATCTTCTATACGTCGGAAGCGACAGCTTCATTTTGTAGATGCATCCATAGTGAACGCAATGTTTACTTCTTTGATAACGTTCTCTCGATTATATCCCTTGCTTTCTCCTCTTCTTCGTATAATAGTTCGTGCTACTGAATAAGACAAGAAAAAAGAAACTAGGAAGAAGAAGAAAAGCTATTTAAGATTAAATCACGATCGATAATTAACTATTATGGCTTCTCGATATTGTACAAACGATCGTTAATAACGCATGATTTATTAAGCAATTGTACAAGAGTTCTGGCACTTTTTTTACGATATCAATGAAAGATAAATATCTCTTATTAATTTCATATTTCATTCGCTTATTTTCAAAATAGTTCAAGTTCTAATTTAAAAAAAAAAAAGAAAAAGGAGAGAAAGAGAGAGAGAGAGAAAGAGAGAGAGAAAGTTCAAGTCAACGTTTATAACAGTTACGATATTACGTGATAGTTTCATTTTTGAAGAATTTTCAAGGGAAAATGAAATGGACCTAAGCCAATTTCGTAATAAACGGTTGATATATTAGATTTTGTATACTAAGGAGAGAATCATTCTCTTGATGAAAGACGAACGATAAACGACGAATTAGGAATAAAAGCCGCATTTTCATCTGAGCCGATAAACGAGAAAATGCCTTTTCTTCGAGAAAAGCAAGCCGGGCACATCGGACAGATATTGGATTTGGACCGATGCTCGCTCGTCAGCTACTTCCATGCATTTTTCATCTTTATCGTCTACCGTTTCCTAAAACACTTCCCTTTCCATTGCGCACAAGCAATGCACACATCCATCCGTACACACACACATCCTATAGCTACATACAGATATACCATCCCCTGAGTTCTATATACGAGTAAAGTTTCTTACTTAGTTCGCTAAATTTCGCACTCGATCAGGTGGAAAGATATCGAAACGTAGCTATAACCAAACAACGAAAAAGGAAGGAAACGAATGCGTTCGTATATATAGTCGATACAAGTCAACTCGGAGAGAGAAAGAGAGAACCTACATTTACGTATCTTCCAGAAAAGAAAAAAAGAGAGAAAGTATATTCGTTCGTCTCAGCTCGATCATAATAACGAGAATATGAAACTAAGAAGAATGAACGAGTCTTCCTTATAGTTGATGAAAATCGATAAAACATAGCAACTATCTTTGAATTACACGCATACAAATATCTATATGCAAACACCCACATCTACACCCACACGGAGAGTGAGAGAGAGAGAGAGACAGTATCTCTACCGAATTCTCTCATGTCGCCTCTAGAAATAGGATTCTCACACGCGGCAAACATCGTCATCTGATACTCGCCTTTTGGATGAAAGTCGAGTCGAAAATCGATCGAGAAATGTGATTCTCCTCTCGAGTGTGATTTCATACGATTGACTCTATCATTAAAAGGGCTCAGTCACTCCTGTAACTTGTTAACGAGTCAACCTAACTCAGGCGAACGGAATGATACGAATTTAATTTTATTATTTTTCTTTTTCTTTCGTTAGTATTATATATCGATTTATTTCTACAAACATACATTTATATTATTAATTAATTTTACTCGATAAAAAGAAAAAAAAGTATATATATATATATATATATATATATATATATAATTTTTCCGATAATGAAATTAAATTCGCGATACTATCGCATATGCGCTGTTTTCGATCACACATACATCCAATTTATTAATCAAAATTTTATATGTGCGTACGTATATACAAAAATTCACAATTACATATTTATATAATATATAATAAATATTAATTAATATTAGTATTTGTACTAATTACCCTAGAGGAAATTATAACGAAAAAAAGAAAGAACAAAAAAGAACAAAAAAAAAAAATAACAAACAGAAAAAGAAAAGGAAAAAAAAATTATGTAAAAAAGGAGAAAATTCGAAAATTAAAAGAATTACATTTTCGTTGCTTTTCATTGGACAAAGAAAAATATCTAGAATAAATGTAAATTATTTGCAAGAAATAATTAATCGAGATAAACAATCGAACGTCAGTTTTTATTCACGATCGTTAATTACAAAACATTTCTCGACGGTGTATCACGAAAATTTTGCTTTGCGAGGGTGGCGTTCTCGTTAACTACTGCCATTCCCTACATTTCTCTCTCTCTCTCTCTCTCTCTCTCTCTCTCTCTCTCTCTCTCTTCTTCTCTTCTCATATTATAAATAATTTCGTGTGGAAAGCTTCGTGGCGTATAAATGAACCCACGGTCGTTCGTAACAAAGGCGCGTAAGTTCGCGCGCGCGAACAACCGTTCGTTCTCACTAACACCGTTACATGTTCCTAGTCCCTTTTATTATGAATCACTGTTACACTACTACCAAGTAAGCTCTGCGACCGAACCTTAAATCTTGACCGTGCTTTTCGAGAAACTTCTTGACTATTTCTACGAATAGAAAATTAATATCGTAAATAGAGTTCGAATAAATTTTTACAATTCTCATTTATTTCTTTTCTCCCTCTCTCTCTCTCTCTCTCTCCCTCCCTCCCTCTCTCTCTCTCTTTTTCTTTTAATTTAATATAATTTAATTCAATTTAATTTCATCATCGACGATCCTATAATTATCACATTAACGTTAATAATCATTTCCATTCTTTTTGCAAGAGTAATATAATAAATAATAAATAATATCGAAATATTCGTAATTCGTAAGAGATTCGAAGATTATCATTGTTAATGATATTGATAATGAAATGAAAATGAATTCATTAATTTTAGATTATTATGCTCGTTTCTTTTTATTAAATCAATGTTATAGTAACAACGTTCGTAATCAAAATATTTTTTAAATTAATACAAGACTTATAGATTCTCTTTTCGGATTTTAACATTTTCTAATTCTCTTCTATTGAAATGAACGAAAGATTCGAGTAAGCCACGATAAATCGACGATGAAAGATAAACTTCGAATAAGAAAGTTCGAAGGAAGGAGGTGAGGCTCGTTAATAAGCGAGTCGGAGTAAGGTTTGATGCAAGCTGTTTAGGATTCATTCGGGCGTAATTAGGAAAAAGAAAGGGTTGAGAGAAAGTAACGAGTAAGCGAAGAGGAATCGTTAATATCGCTTACGGCTTTCCTTCGCACTCCAATTTCCCGTGTAATAACGAATTCATGAACGAACCTTTTATGTTTTAACGTAACAATGAAGATACGAAATGATTGATAAATTTCATCTTTCTCGTTTTTGAGAAATTAAAAAAAAAGAAATGAAAGAAGAAGAAACGAAAGAAAAGAAAAGAAGAAAGAAAAAGACAAAAACGAATATGAAAATGATTTTAAAATGGTTGTTGTTGTCTCACATGCTATCGATAAGATCCATTGAAAATGATATTAGAAATTTTTCTTGATCTTTCTTATTCACCGATCGCACAACGCTTTACGCGATTTACTTTCCTCTCTGGGCGTAAATTTCGTACGTAGACCGCAAGTCGAACTATGTACGTTGTACGTACCTACTATGCGCAAAGTGCATTGGCGAGATCGACGTCCTCGAAACTTCCTAGGTACCCTTTCAAGCTAGCATATCTCCATTTAGCTCTACTAAGAGAGAAACTACCGATCGATGTGAGATTTCGCTGCCGCTGCGCTGACGAGAATTAACTTCTTCCTATAACTTCTGTGTATCACGTACTATTATTATATATACGATAGATATCTGTCTATATTTATATATATATATATATATATATATATATATATATATATATATGATATGGATGTAAAACTACCATCAGATAGATTTGATAAACAATAGAGTAATAAAAATACTAAAAATAAATTTGTATCTCTCCCGTCTGACTTTAGTTTGACGTAGGAGTTTTCAATCGTACGACTATTCTACTATTTGTTTTTTAAACTTTTTCTAAACTATCTTGAAAAAGAATATCTTCCATTATTCTTTTACTATCAAAATTTTTTCCTAAAAAAAAAAAAAAAAAATATATATATATATAGCAAAATAGAATGTTACAAAGAAAAAATAATTCAAAAATAAAGAAAAAGATAACTACATCGAATTACGAAGAAGGATAAAGTAAAGCCTTTAATTATCTCGAATGTTTGCGCGGAATATATCGAACGTTCTTCTTATCACGGTCCAGAGGCTAAAGTAAAGCATGAAAACGTAGAAACGTATACATACATACCTACATACATACATACGTACGTACATACATACCTACATACATACATACGTACTTACATACATACCTACGTACATACATACGTATATACTTATCTACATAGAAACGTACGAGTGTAGTGGTTCTCGCTTTAATTCGAGCGATAACTAGCCTAAGGAGGTGTGCTCACGGCAGGTCGAACTACGTTCGGTGAGAAACGAGAGAGAGAGAACGGAAGGTTTCTCGAGCTATGCAACCATGTTGTATATTTGTAAACTCGAGGCAACGTACATAGACACATACAGAGAACGACGTTTCCGTAAGGCTCCAAAATTCCTTTGCTTCTCTTTGCCCCTTCCTTCTCTTCGCCATGTTGCTCTCTAAGCTTCTTACCATCGTGATATTCTCTCTCTCTCTCTCTCCTTCTCCCTCTCTTTCTCTCTCTGTCTCTATCTCTCTCTCTCTCTAACTCACACCCTCTTAAGTTCCCCTTTGACCTCGTCCAATTTTGTCCGCCCACGAGTTCACGCCACGTCGATCGTCAGAACGTCAGAAACCAGGCGAACGTCGCGAGGATCAAAGGAAGGTGCGAGACCCTGTATCTTGGGAAAAATTTCTCGACCGTCTTATCTTGACGATGTTGCTCTTTCCTTGGCAACGTAAACTCGGTAGATATATCGCAATAAATTTAATCTACTTTATAACGCGATATAATACTAGTGTGTTATTTTTTTTTCTCCTTTTTTTTCTTTGGTCGTTCATCGGAACGGTAAAAGTAGATAGATGGATGATGGGTAAGTGCTTATACGTCAAGAATAATAAAATGTTTCGACGAAATAAATTATTATCTATCTGATGTTACATCTCTTTTTCTGTTTATTTAGTTTCTTTTAATTTTGTTCCTTATCCTCTTCTTCTTCTTTTTTTTTTTTTTTTGGGGAGGAGGAAATAATCAAGAAAAGACGTTCAAACGATTGAAAGTATTTTCGTAGGGTTGCTCTCCGTTTATTTTCTTTTTCTTTCTTTTCTTTCTTTTTTCTTCTTTACTTTCATTCGGTAAAAGAATTTTATCGATGATCCCTTCAAACGAGACATAGTAAGTATAACCTACTACTACCTTCGCCGTTTTTCTATTCCCTTCTTCTTTTTTTTTTCTTGTCCTCTCTTTAAGGAGGATACTCTCATTTAAATTTGTGATGAATATGTTAAAAGGAAAGTAAATAATGTATCGATAAATATTGTTAAAAGTGTTAAATATTTTTAAGGGAGGAAAGAACAAAATCTAGTCGAACGGTAAGAACTATAGAAAGTTTCGGCGTATCGTCTTTGAATTTAGCGATATAATTTACTCTCGATCGACTAGAGTTTGCCAGGCGGTTTCGGAAGGTAGCCGTAATGAGGTTCCATCGATAATATCCACCGCGATACACGTTCAAAGCAATTTTCCAAAGAATGCGACCGAATACGTAATGCAATTTCTCCGAGATGATCAACATAACCGGAGGCACTATTCATATATTATCTATTCTGCTGACATAGAGGAGAGGGGAGAGAGAGGAGGAGGAAGGAGGGGAGGGAGAGAGGAAGAGGAGCGTTCGCATTTACCGAATTCGAGCTTCGAGCATGCACACTGGCGTGCCAAGAGAATAAACCCTGCGAATGAATCTATCAGAATGAAAAGGTTTTAAATTCTACCGACTATAATCCCAACGATAATCCTTACGATATGAGTAAAAACAAAATCGAAATAGAAAAAGGATAAAAAGAAAAAAATAATTGAAAAAAAAAAAAAAAAAAGAAAAAGAATAGTCGATCTTATTAATACCCTACAAATTTTCATTGCACAATTATTTATACGAATTAACTTGATAAATTGATATGAATACAACGTAGACAAATATATATTTTTATATATATATATATGTATTATATATATATATATTTGTTTGTATATAACTCGAAAAATATTATATATAATTCATTTTTAGATATTACTTAATAATGATAATAAAGGAAAAACACTCTTTGTTAGGTGATTCGAGCATTTCTTCCGTTATCTTTCTTTTCATCTCTATTTTTCATTTCTTCCACGGTCACGAACACGGAAGATTTTCAAGAGACTGACCATCAAATTTTATGAGCGTCGAGTTATCGTCCCGGAAAGCTCGCGATTCGCTCTACTCTAACTCACGTTAGAAAAATTATATGTCCGAAAAATAATGGAAGGACTCGAGTTGAGAAGTTAAAAAGGAAAATGCAGTGCAAAGACTCATCTTCCTTTCTCTTTCTTTCTCTTTCCTTACTTCTTTTTTTTCTTTCTCTCTTTCTCTCTTGCGCATTTTCTTTCGAAGAATGTTATCGAAGTAGTTCGCGAAAATAACAAGAATTCAAATTATATACCGCAAAAAGAAAATAACAAATCGGGGTGAATCTATCGTAGAACCGGAAATGCCAGAAAAGGAAGAAAATTCCAACGAAATTGTATTTTTCAGTACGCTCCGATAAAACGAGACCAAAAACGAACGGTTGAATATGTTTACATTCGTTTTATTATTCGTCGATGCGAATGAGAGAGCAAAGAGAGATCCATTTCTACCAATCGATAAAGAACTTGTATAATAAAAAATTTTCGGAGGATGTTAGATCGAAAAAAAAGAAAGAAAGAGAAAAAGGAAAATTAGATAATGAGAATCAAACGTAGAACAACTTCATTAGTAATATTTATCGAATCTAAATTAACTTTAGAAAATCAAACCTTTCCCTTCTATGGTTTCATATCCACATTAATATAATATATTTGTTTACGCTCGATGAAATTCTATAAAAGAAATTTTCGATTTCGTAGAAGTAATTAATCTTTAGTACGATTGCTAACTTTGTTTTATTTTTTTCTTCTTCTTCTTCTTTCTTCTCTTTCTTCTTCTTTTCTTCTTTTTATTTTTAACGAAACGAACGATAAAACGTAAAAAAAAAAAAAAAATATCGATAAAGTTCGAAAAAGCATGAATTCGAAAGCACGAAGAGAAACGAGGATGTTCTTCTCAAAAAAGTAAAGAAAGCAAAAAGAAAAGAAAAGAAAAGAAAACAGAAAAAGAAGAACGAGAGTATAATATTCTTGATTGACGTTATCCGAGTTGAGGACGATATTATCATATGGGGAAAATGCGACGAACGAAGTCATTTAAAAGTTTCTTGTGTCCAGTGAGAGACGAGGAAGCTGTTCCCGAATGGTATGTGTATCGTATATGTGTGTGTATGTGTCTGTGTCTATATACCCTGAAGGAATGAACGAGTCTCGTGATACGCATGGGCCAATAAAAATGCTAATTACATTGTCGAGAAGTTCCTACATAGTTTTATATATATATATATGTGTGTGTGTATATGATGTGTGTGTGTATATATATACATATATATATATATATGTATATACAGGATGTTTCCAAAACGTTTGACCAAACTTTGGGAATGTGTTCTATTAACTCTTAGGAAAAAGTAAGTTTATATGAACCTAAATTCGGAATGGTTTCTTGTTCGAATTAGAGCGCGTTTCAATTGACTTGAACTAACAACTCAGTCGAATAATTGGAGCATTTCCGAGTGATAGGAACTATCAGAAAATTTCTAAAAAAAAAAAAAAAAAAAAAAGACTTTCAGTTAATTAAGTATTACGTTAAATAATATATCGTTCTAAATAAGTTTTTAAACGTGATTCATGCATAATGCTATCCTTCTCTCTAATTTTAATCACATTGTCAAGGACTATCTTCGTCAATGGTATCCTAATCAAAATAAAGGAGATTCTTACTCGATGAGGTTTCCTGAATTTTTTCCTCTCGAGAATGGTTTCAAAGAAAACTTAATTAACATTTGTTCTGATTTATAGAAACGAAGAAAATACGAAGAAGATACGGAAACTCTTAAATCTAGATTCACACGAAACAATATATCTTTTTCAGAGTTACTAAAACACATTTCGAAAGTTTGACGAAACATTTTAGGAAGTGTATAGATATATATATATATATACGAATGTATGCAAAGAGGAAAATCAGAATTCAAAATTATCGTTGTATTTCCATAAATAGAAATGAAACGGAAAGGACGATTTTAATATCGAATAGAAGTCAAGTGTCTTCAAAACTTTAACTTCGTGTCAACGAATTTTCACTTACCATCCTCGACTATGTCCTTAAACTTATTTCCTCTCGTTTGTCTCCTCCTTCTTTGCTGCCTACTGAATGATGACTGCGGAAATCGTGTTTACGAGTCGAACTTAGAAAGTTTCCGAGGTAGTGTGAAAGGAGAAAAGGACACAGACGACAAAGTCAAAATCCAGCTTGTTTGTTTTCTTCAACCTCTCGAGTGTTTATTCCTAGAAAAAGAAAAAAAGAGAAACGAGGAAAGAAGTAGAGCAAAAACTAGTGTATCGTTAAACGCGATAACATTTCGCACGATAACGTTTGTTATTGTTTCGTCAATAATAATAAAGAAAAAGTACTCGCGTATCTTATAATATTTGTAACGTATCGTTTAAATTCAATGTTATATTAAATAATTTTAATATATCGTTTAAATATCGTTAATTACATTAATCGTTAAAAAAAAAAAAAAAAAAAAAAAAAAAAAAAAAAATGCATTCGAGTCTTTTCGTTGTGATAGTTTCGTTTTAACATTTCTAATTTAAAATCATATTTCGCAATTTTCTTCGGAAAATTTGATGATCGAGGAAGAAATGAAAAGATGGTCGAGGATAGAAGTAGAAAGGGTTGGTAAAGGACAGTTGGAAAGAGACTTACTAACGGAAATCGTCGAATAAGAAACCTTTGGGACTTGAAAGTTTTCCTTCTATCAATTTCATGATATCGAATCGATAGAAAATTCTATGATTTACGGGATATATCGGTATGGATTTTCGTCGTCTTCCTAACTTTCCGATATTAACGATCTCGTTATGGAAGAGACGAGATTCGGTCTGATCGTTTATTAAAAACCATTAAGAGTCCCTCCTTTCCACGATATATGGTATAGGGGATGAGTCATGCTACCTATTACATCCATCTTGATGATTAGTGAAGATACCGGAAGAACTCGGAACGATCAACGTTAAAAGTTTCGAGGATATTTTTCTTTTTTTTTTTCCTATATCTTTTTATTGCTTAAAATTACCTATATGTATATACATACATACATATATATATATATATAGTGTTTATATATAAAATCAAATGATAGATACGAATTTCCCATTGTTCATTATCGTAACGTTCTATTTAAGAAAATCCGTATCCGAAACGAAACTTAAAAAATTTCTACGAGATATATATACATATATATATATATATACATATCTGATCAAGAGTTTTCAAACTTTTGATGAAGATTATACATTTTAATATATAGGACCAATGGATTTATAAATGTATAGGATACAGCATCCCATAGGAATACACGAGAACTAATTCGATAACACTTTAAAATCCAATAGCAATTGGCTACGGAATGGGTTGGTTCCAGAGTATTACGACTACTTAATCGAGACATGCGGGTGATAATCGAAAATTGATTGAATTCCCTTCTATCGAAAACTAGGAACGATACACCGACGGTTTATCGATTAAAGTTACGACTTTATATCCATCCTTATCGTCTTCCTTTTCAAGCCTCTTTCATTAGTTAATTTCATTTCTACAAGTTGGTACATCGTCGAATAACGTTACCAACTGTAGTCGCGTAAATTTCGTTGGCATGTAATCTCGAAGGTCTTAACTCTTTAACATTTATGGACAACAGTAGGCTATGTGAAAACTGCCAACGCTTATTCATTGTTTAAAGTTTTTCTAACTAATAGTACCCAAAGGAGAGAGAAAAGCCATGTTCGAATAAAGAAATTATATTTACGGAAGGGTCGAATATAAAACGGACATTAAAAAAAAAATATATATATATATATATATCTTTCTTTTTCTCTCTTCCTTTCTTTTTATTATCTTAAGGGTCGTTTACTATCACAGCTAATACATTAAATCCCGTCGTAATTCTTTGGAAGATTTCGTTAAACGATATTTTATAACCGTGAAAAACCTTGGACCGACGTTGGCTCGATTATGTCGGCTTGAGAAGTTCATCTCTCTTTCTCTTTCTTAGCTTGCCCGACGCTTAGATTCCTACCGCAAACGATCGTCGTCGTCGCCGAACTAAAGTTTTCACGAGCGGATTCGCTAGAAATGAGACACCGTCGACCATTCGCTTGGAAAGAAGAAAGTGGAAGTAGGTTAACGTTTGCCAGTGAATTATGATTTGGACAAAGATGAAAAGCTTGCGAGTAAGATATATATATATATACATACAAATACATATATGTATATATTGTATCATATATAGATATATATATATACATATATAGAAAAAGACAGAGAGAAAGAGAGAAATATAATATCAAAGAAAATATTTAAGATTATTCACGAAAAATTTGCTACCATACAATAAATATTCTTTCTTTCTACCACTCTCTCTCTCTCTTTCTTTTTCTACTGTCCACATATACAAAGAAAGAGGAAAATTTCATTCGTAAAACAAAAGGCTTCTTGCGTCGCATACGAACGTTCAAACAACTTGTACATAAGTACTACATACATGCATACATTCATACATATGTACGTACGTACGTATGTTTCTGGTATATGCCTGCGAGAATTTTGAAGTGGCTTTCGAGAGCAGTTTATACGAGCGTAGAACCGAAATAGAATCTTCTAAGGTCAGTAACACGCGTGTAAAGGAGCGCGTGTCTCGTTCCGTTCTGCGCTTGACACTAACGTAAACGACCGAAGGTGGCACTCTGCTCGGGTGCAAAATTGGTCTGGAACGTTTCACCTCTTACTCTTTCTTTCATACACTCCCTCTCTCTTTCTCTCTATTTATCTATCTCATTCTCTCTTTCTCTCTCTCCTCCACTCTTTCTCGTTCTCTCGAAAAAACGATGCCAGGAAAATAAGAGGCCGCGAAACACGAACGTATTAACACTGGACGCGTACAATACAACGACGATTTCGTGCGATTAAAAGCTTTCGAAATGAAAAAAAAAGAAACAGAAGAAAAAAAAGGAAAAAAAAGAAAAGAAGAAGAAAAAGAAACAGAAAAGAAGTAAATTTATTTATTAATGTCATTTGCTATCCGAGATTTGGATTTACTTTTCTTTTTCTCGTTGGAAACAAAATTCCGAGAGATAAACGAAGAAGAGGATATCTCGAAGAAGACGAGAAAGCGCTGCTCGTTCGATCTATCGATTTGTCGGTAGTGGAGTCGATATCTTCCCCTCTCCCTCTCTCTTTCTTCTTTCCTTTACTTTTTATTTATTTATTTTTTTTTCTTCAATATTTCCAACAAATCGAACGACAATCTCAACGACGAAGCGAACAATGGCGTTCCGAAACGCGTTCGCGATAATGGACAGAAGGGAGGTATAGGTCGGCGCACTCTGTGAATTGTATCGCATTAGAGTCCCTCCTTTATGTTATGCTCGCTCTGTTTCTCTGTTTCTCTCCCCTCTCCTCTCTCTCTCTCTCTTTCTCTCTGTTACCCTCCACTCTCTTCATCGTGAGAAGCTCTATACGGTATAATAATACCAGGTTATCGGAATGTCCGAGTCGCGCTTGCTATGCACATCGCGAGGAAGATGAGTCTGTGCAGGTGCATTTGATGCACCAAGCGAACGTTTATTCTCTCTCTCTCTCTCTCATCTTTCTCTCACATAGTCGCTACGTGAGCCATCGTGCAAAGAGGCAAATTGCTAGCCAGTCAAAATCTACCTTATGCTAGACTCGACGACAAGTCGTTTGAATCCCTTGATAGTGGCTCTCAAAGAGCTTTATCGGTCTTAATCCAAGAGCTAAAGAGAGAGAGAGAGAGAGAGAGAGAGAGAGAGAGAGAGAGAGAGAGAGAGAGAGAGAGAGAGAGAGATAAAGAGAGAATACTCTACACTTACATTAGCGTCGTAAATTAAGGTAAATCTACGTGACGCGCAAACAGCCTTTATAAATATACGAAGTAATTTCTTAATTTATGAGATTTTACAGTTAAATCGTTGGTATTGGAATTAAAAAAAGAGGAAAAGGAAAAAGAGAAAAAAAAGAGAGGTAAAAAGAATGAATGATTAACTATTCAGACAAGATGAAAAACGTTGATAAATACGTATTATTTTAGATTTTTTTAACTTTCATGAAATTGCACCGATCAGCTCTTTCGTAAATAAAGATTATAACATTAATAACACTATTTCGGTATACAAATATTTCAGCTTCATTAAATATGGGAACTGAATACATAACTTATAATCCAAACAACACGTGTTAATGCATAGAGATGAGCGAAAATCATGGCACGAGATCTGAAATCTTCGAATGAATTATTGAAATACGAAAGAGAGATTGTAACTCGAAAACGAATTTATATCATAGCATTGTTCCGTACATAACGCATAAACTTTTTACGTTACGTTTTGTTCCCCGTTCCAAACTACAATAGTTTCTATTTATCTACGTATATACATTATGAAACATATTCAAGGTATATATGCACGTTGCATCTATAAACAGGAAGTAGATAGTATGTATACGTGTATGTGTGTGCGTATGTCCTATATATATACGACAATCACAAAACTTGCCCTCTCTCTAATCGCTCGAACTTTAATCGCATAAAATACTATACGCTGATAGTGTGCCACGCAGTTACGTTAGAACTCACGATATTCTCGTTATTTCCTATTAAAGTTGGATAAACCGAAATCATGGAAATACGAGCCGATACGATTAAATCCCTGACAATACAACTGCATAACACTTGAGTAAGAGAGAGGAAGAGAGAGAGAGAGAGAGAGAGAGAGAGAGAGAGAGAGAGAGAAAGAGAAGGAATAAGCGAGAGCAAATGCCGAGAGTGTGCACGATTAGATTTCTAGACACGTAAAATCGAGCTGGTTTCGACGAGGATGTAAACAACGAAGCCTAGCCTAGAACAATGAATTATCGAGGAATGTTGAGCAAGAACGCGAAGCTAGACAACGATGACGACGACGACGACGACGATGATGATGATGATGACGATGACGATGTCGACGACGACGAAGATAAGGTAAGAAGAGGAATTACGAGGAGGAAAACTATGAAGGAGAAAAGCTCCGATTTCACTCGAGCGCATATTTTCTTCCGTGCTTGACTGCTTCTTAATTCGAGAGAGAGAAAGAGAGAGAGAGAGAGAGAGAGAGAGAGAGAAAACTCTCAATTATTCTTCCTCTTTCCCTCTCACGATGACGTACGACCTGCCAATTAGCTACGACTTTCATGGACGTCGATTTTTCATTGAAAGAGGTAACACACGAACGGGGATAAAGTCGATTCTGGACGGTGGATAATATCTTCTTTTATTTCTCCTCTTATATTTTTCTCTTAAATATTTCTCCCAGGGATCGTCGTGCGCCTTTTTAATCTCTTATAATCACGATTATCTCGTCTCGTTTTAGAAATATCTTGAAATTGTTTTTCTACGAAAATTGAAATTAATAAAGCGTTTCGATCGATTTTATTTTAATTATACCGACATCTGCAAATGTCTCAAGAATCGAATATTTCAATTTTCGTAACGAATAATAAAATATAATTAATTATAATGTAAATAATAATGAAACAATGTATAATAAATGAATTAATCGATCGAAGAAAATAATTATAATTTAATTAACGTATCTTCCCCGAACGATCACATTTTAAACCCTCCGTGAAAGTTCCATTTTGCGTTCTATTACTACCCCAAATCCGCTTTGAGAATAATAACGGAAATGTACGAGGCACGTTGTACGACCTTTAAACCCTGTCTAGTAAAATGTAAAGATCTAATAACGCGCTGGACTTTGCACTCTTATCAAATATTTTTCGAAACCCATTGCTACCCTTATTGCTTTTTAGATATTTTGTTTACATTGTTGATATCCGTCGAGAAGTTTTCTCTCCCTAAAAAAGAGGAGAAAGCAAACAGAAGGTCGACTAAAAAAAAAAAAAAGAAAAAGGAAAAAGAAAAAAAGAAAGAAAAAAAAAAATAACGAAATATATGCAGATAAGTCCTGTCGAGATTCTACGGATTCTTATCTTAAAAAATTCTTAAAAAACAAAAAAAAAAAAAAGAAAGAAAAGAGAGGAAAAAATAGATTTCTGAATAGATTTTCTAAAAAAAAAAAAAAAAGAAAAGAAAAAGAAAAGAAAAAGAAAGAAATATTGATGCAAAGAAGGGAATAATAAAGAAAGAAATTTTTTAAAGTTTAAAACAAGGGAGAAGCCATTTTCGTTTGTTGGAAGAAAAATATTGTTCGGAGTAGCGTTACGTGAAAAAGCAAATTTAACCGCAACCCAGCCGTTTACGCTTTCGCTCGAGTTATCGTTACGATCATAATGCAAGAAACACGCGTGCGATACCGCGTGTTCTCTGTTACGGCTCGATGATCCTTCGGGCAAGTAATATCGTGGTAGCTAGCTAGTATGCACCAAGAACCTACCTTTCGCCATGAATTGGATAAATTGTCCGGCGGTACCACGGAAAATCAACAAACATTTCGCTGCAATAACAACCAACAATTGATGATCATGAGATTGCTTGCGGTCTGTGTTTCGTTTACTTGCGTTTCCCTTTTTTTTTATTTGACTTCCGTAGAATGCAATCGGTTTTCTCTTTCAAAAAAGTATCTGTTCAAAAAAAAAGTTTCCAAGTTTCTTTCCCAAGAATTTCAAATTTTCCAATTTTTTTTCGAGAGAAACGTTTCTTTCCTCTTTCTGTTTTTCTTTCCCTCCCGTAACGTACGTAACACGATGATTTTTTTAATCGTACAAAAAAATTCTATTTCGTAATCGCGAAATTGAATTGAATTTACATTGGTAAATGTTCGATCGGTTCTAAATTTTTAATAAAAACGATTCAGCTTCTTCGCAAATTGTATTTGATTAACTTAATTAAGATCCGATCGCTTCTCATTAAGAGAAGCAAAATAATAGAGATATTATTTTGTTTTGCCTTTTCTTTCTTTCTTTCTTTCTTTTTTTTTTATTATTCGAAAGACGACCCCCATCTCGGTTAATAATTCTTCAAGCTCGATAATGAACATTAATCTCTCGTTATTAATGAGCAAGAGAAAACTGCAGCTACGTAAAAGAAAAAGAAAGAAAAAAAAAAGAAAAAAAAAAAAAGAAGAACACTAGTCTTCGAGTCTTACCTAAGGGAGGTAGAAAATCGTGTAGGTGAGTACACCTATACCTATATAGTTCTTATCACGTTCCTTCGTTCAAATAAAGTGAGAAAAATACATGAACGACGATTAAAGTCATACCAGTAAACTGAAAGATATTAGACTCATGTCGAGCATCGTAATGCCTCCTGGTTGGTTTAAGAAAAGAGGGAAAAAGTAAAAAAAAAAAAAAAAAAAAAAGAAAAAAAAAGAAAAAGAAAAAAAGAAATCGAACGGAAAGAAGAAAGATTTGAGAGAGAAAGAAAGTAACACCTTTTACGGGCACGTATTCCTTTATGACACCTGCAGTAACAGGCTGATATCTTTTCTCTCTGTCTCTCTCTCTCTCTCTCTTTCTCTCTATTGTAAAACGAAAGAGCACGCTTGATCGAATATCGATTGTGTGTATCGCTCGTAAAAAAGGTTCGATGTTTGTGGTAGAAGAGAGAGTACTACGGAAAAACCCATGCGTCTTGTCCATTCTTCACTATTGTTTCCAATATTTCGATACGACATTGGATATAATAAAACAATCCAACCCAGCAACGAAATCCGCCTGAGTCACGATAGGATTTGATGGGGTTGAAAAAGGGTTGGGGGTGGTGGTAAAGAAAATAGATTATATCGATGGAACATATTAAACATTGGGATATATTATTCTACTTGTTACGAGAGAATCGTAAAAATTTAATATAAACTATAAAAGATTTCAAATCGTCGAGTTAAAGTATACTTATTTACTTACTTGTTTGATTATTTACGTACCTCATTACTATCAACTATATAATATTTCTTTTTATTAATGACAATAAATGGATTTAGCTTTGTGAACTTTTATATATACGTACATATATATGTGTACGTATATGTGTAGAGTTTGCTTGAAAAAGTCACTTTATTTGTTGTATAACACCATTGAGATATCGTTTATAACCGTCTAAGAAATAATCCTGTACTTTTTTATAGGTTTTACATCAATAGAAACTATTGTAAAGCGTCTGAAAAATCTATGATAGATCCCAACGATTAATTGATAGATTAAATTTAGATCTAGACCCGAGTCATCGTAATAGACATTCGAGATCTTTCATTTTATTTTATGTTAACTCGAACCATCGAGATTTTTTAAAGGCAATTAAACAATTGATCGATCGACTCTTTCCCTTCATTTCGCTCCTACTTCTCTGTCTCTATCACTCCGTTAAAAATAGATTTCGTAGATGAATACAAAATGAATGTTTTTTGTTAATTATTAACGAACGGTAATTATAGAACTTTATTTGCGTATGAAATGCGTCGCACCAAATCTCGTGGCTCAGTTTTTTCTTCTTCTTTTTTTTTCTTTTTCAAATAAAACTACGATTGAGAAATTGTTGAAACTGATTCTTCGTTTCGAAAGGACGACGTTCGAAAGAACTCGAGGGAAATCAAAATGTATTTGAAAAATAACAAAAGAATCCTCCTAAATCTTTTTCATAAACTTGAACGAAAAGAAACTGAAAGAGATATTGAAAATGATATTAAAGTATAATCGATTAGGACCACTTGTTATAATACATCTAACGTGATAAATATATATATATATATATACGTATATAAATGTTAACGTTTCACGCTTTATATGGATAAACAATCGGACATTAATTGTGGCCACGTAAGAAGATTACTATGTTTCATTGTAGAACCTAGGGAGGTATAATTTACAAAATCATATGATCTTGCATAATACGGCAGCAAGCAGCAGATATCGTAGACGAACCGGAAATACGTGCTTTTAATCCTAATAGGATTTCTCCTCGTTCATTAGCGAAGATACCACGATATAGATACGAATATTAATAACTACGTTTACACCGTTTGTGCCCTTTTACGAGCAACGAGAGGAACGTTATCATTCGTATGATTCTATAAGAGGAAAACGGAGAGGATAGGTGATTTTAATCTCATTAGCGAGAACGGACCATTCGTTAGGAGCTTTGTCTGAATGCGGATTTCCATTTTCTACCTGTGTCGGTCTCTGTGTGTACGTATGTGTGTTTATTCTACAGTATAGTAGATGCCCATGGATACATGTGTTTGACTGTCTATACATGAGCATCGATGATATAATAATAAATAAAAAGCCGATTGATAAATAAACGTTTAACGAGACCGGAAAGTGTTGCTTTACTTACTGGCCGATTATTACTCGCATCGGAACTCCTGTAAAATTGAAAACGCACCGGTGAATCCTTTTTCACAAATACTTTATACGCCGACTATAATATACGATTTGAAATTTTGGCCCAGCCGTGCGAAATTACGAAAGGGAATAAATTTTAATTCTACCGGTAACCAGCTAGCTAGCTAGCTAGCTAGCTAGCCAGCCAACCAGCCAGCCAGCCAGCCAGCCAGCCAGCAAGCCAGCTAACCAGCCAACCAGACAACCAACCAACCAACCAACCGACCAACCGACCAACCAACCGACCAACCAACCAACCCACTACTGCATAGCACTGCTTTCATTCTTCTCTATTCTTTTTTATTTAAAGCGGGACTCTACAATTTTTTATTATTCCTTTCTTTTTTCTTCTCTCTTTTTTCTTTCCTTTTTCTTTTTATTTTTTTTTACGCCCGGAGTAGGAAGTACGTAATAGGAATAAAAATGGCATAGCAAAACGTGCGTTAGAAAATTTCAATGAAATTCGAATTATCGTTGGAAAAGGTTACATTATTTTTCTCCGAAATCTTAAACGAACATACGTACGTACGCATACGCGGAACTAATTACATTTCCAATCTTTATATCCCGACGTTTTGTTTCTAACGTAAATACAAATATTCCAAGCAATAATAATCGTTCGATCAGACACAGAGCTAATTTCGTTTTTCTCTCATTGTGTTTTACATAGCTCTCGTTCGCCGTTTCATTTTTCATTAAACGCGATAAGGATAAACCGATGAACAAAGATAAATCTGCTTAACGTTCCTTTCCGTTCCATGCGATAACTAATGACTAATTAATCAAAAAATTTTGCTTTGTTGTTAAGATCACTTTATATATATATATATATATATATATATATATATATATATATATGGCTGTATTTCGTTCAAACTTGATCCCTTTGAATATCGTTAAAATAATAATACTTTTGATGTTAAAAGAGGAAAAAGAAAATATTTAAATCGGAAGATTACTAATATGATTGATGTAACAATGTTTCGTCAAAATTTTCTTCCTTAATTTAAATTTAATATCTTCGGATGATATTTTCTTATAAAGTTCAAATCTCGGAGGAAAGATGATCCAATTAGGCAGGACAACCTGTGTATACACATACTCCCTGTATCTATTTTATATATATATATATATATATATACACTCACGAAAATGAGCAACAAGTTTTGTTCGCTTAAACGACATCACAGAGTTGTGAGACTCGAAACTTATGAAAACACAAGATGAAATGCGATGTGAGCGAATGAAAAATGATTCGTCATACGACCATTGAAGATCCAATTTAGAAAGAAAAGATCGTGTTAACGCAAAGAAATGATACAATCATAAAATGATGACATCTCGATATATACAAATATATCCTAGGAACAAGTGTCTTTTATCCCTCGCGTTTTTAAAAGAATCTTTCACGACCTTCTTTTCCTAATCTGCTGTTTTTTTCTCTTTATTATTATTCCTCCTGAGAAATTTTACTGAAAAAGGTTGTGTAGAAGATAAAGAAAAAGAGAGGAAGAGAGAGGAGAGGGTGTATAAAAAAATATCAGCCTTACGAACGCTTAGAAAGTTCATTTCTAATGATTAAGAGAAAAATTGTTACTCGGAGAGGAAAAAAATGAATGACAAATACGATATTAAAACAAATACGAGACTAAGGGAGCAAATAAAAGAAACAGATAAAGAAATAGAAAAAGAAAAAGAAAGATAGAAAAAGAGAGAAAAAGAGAGAATGTCTAGCTCGGTACAATCTCAAGCTTTTCTTTTCTACCTCCTCCTCCTCCTCCTCCTCCTCCTTCTTCTCCTTCTTCTCTTTCTCCTCTACCGTTTTTACGATCAACCAGCGACGTTCTAGCTTCGTTTCGCGCTTACGAACACGACTTCGAGCGAGAGTTCGATTCTCCAAAGATTGGAAAGGATCCAATATAGTTAACGTTCGACCAGACGAGAATTACGCGTACGTAGGAGCTTTTACCCTGAAATTTTCTCCTTCGCGTGGAGAACGTCTTCTTTTACGAAAGTAATTCGCGGACGACGATTCGAGTGCTACGCAAATTCTACTAAATCGTCTGCCATTGAGACAACCACTGCGAGACCGTGGTATTTTTCGATCGGTAAATTTTCACGTTTAAATTCCTTTAATTTTGTTTGCCGAACACATCGACCAATGGCACGCACGATTTGCTAACGAATTTCAACAGGGAAAACATTTAGAATATTCTTTCGTTCTTATCTTTTGTATCGCTTGGAATAAAACGAGAGAAAAAGAAAGAAAAAGGAAATGAAGGAAAAGAAAAAGAAAGAAAATTAGAGAATGGTGGAGCCAAATATTGTAACATTCGTTAGTTCGTTCGTTCATTCGTTTGTTTGTTCATCTATCGATTAAAATCGTACTTTCCTATAATCCCGTTTTAACGATAGTCGAAGCCACGAGCTTTGAGAGTCAGTGTGTGATTTAAAACTCGTATCGAAGCCATCGAAATGCTCCTTGTAACTGGATTTCAACGTCAAATTCCGATCCAATCGATGCATCATTTGGATTTCTCTCGAAACGAACGCGTAACAATTGGAAAAACGTTTGTAATCTGAAACGAAACACATATTGTCAAATGTTACGTGGTTTCGAGTCGTTGATCCGTTGTTAAAAGTAACGATCGAGATTTAAGATAAATGAATCGTTCCAAGTTAAGTGATTTATAAATAATCATCTTACGGTCGTATCTTGTTATGACATTTAATTATAAAAAACTATATATATATATATATATATATATTTTTTTTACGAGGATTTTAAATGTAGAAAAATTTTCTTCGCTTTTTTCGATATTTTCAAATGAAATATTGACCATCAAAAATATATTATATATGCATATATTATATATAATATATGTATATATGTATATATTAAAATTTAACATTTATCAAAACTTCGATCGATTGATATATAATGATAAGAATAATTTTGTACTAATACTTTTCTTTTTTTCAATTAAAACACCATGACAAAAAAAGGAAAATATTTTTCCGTGTAACAAATTGATGATGTGTTTGTTCGAGAAATACACGAGGACTGATTTGCAATAGGCGTTGTAGTAAATCAGATGCATTCTCTAAAGCTCACCGGAACCAAATCCGCTCTATGCGCTTTTAGTGGGAATATCGTACAAACGTGAACACGTGCGCTCATAGCATTGAGGCTTCACGACACGATACATTAATTTATTCGCTTTGATACGCTGATTAGGAAGAGGAGTCTCGTGATACGTTTCCCAAGAGAACGTATTTGTATATACCGTCTAGGTAAATATACATACACTTATAAACACATACATACGCATACATGTTATTTCTCGAGATTATTGAAACTATCCTAAGCTGATGGTGCGTTATCGTTTCCAAACATTTTTCTATTTTTCTATTTGAAAAACAAATATAGGATAATATCTTGATGCATTTTTCATTTTCTCTTACTTATTCGATAAATTTAACGAGCAAATCATTTCGATAAACGGATAAAATTTCATAAGAATTGATATAGTTATGAGAGATATTTTTTGATAAATCTTTAATGTTTCCTGTCGTATAAACCTTCAAAGAATTTTCTCAAATTATGATAAATCACAAGGAATAAAGCGTTTCATAATTAATTACCGGCATTCTGTATGATATAATATGTTTATTGATAATAATAAAGCATTTACATTGCACGGATATATATATATATATATATATATATATATATATGAGTGTATAATGCGTTTGACCAATTCCCGGATAAAGCGTTGTTATTATCATCGTTATTATCTTCATTGTCATCATTAATATCCTATCAAAGAGACTACTAAACGCATTCGTTTCGAAATAACATTATGAGTTACAAACAGGAAGGAGAAAAGATAAAGAAAAAGAAACAAAAAAAAAAAAAGAACAAAAAACGTAATTCGACAACGAGAATCGGAAAAAAAAGAGATCGATAAATGCCGAGGTTTTATTATACGATTTTATGTGGAATTCCACGTGCGGATCGAAAACCGCGAGCAAATAGCCGCATTTGATGATCGACTGATAGCGATTATCTTTATTCTTCTTCTTTCTCTTTTTTCTTTTTTTTTTTTTTTATCTGTTTACCAACCGGCTTTATATTCTACACCTTTTGTACGCTATGCAAGTTTATTCGAATAGTTGAGAAATAAGAGAGAGAGAGAGAGAGAGAGAAAGAGAGAGATGAAAAACGTTTAAACATCTTCTTGTCTTGTTTGATAGACAAATATGCTACGTAATAAGGTACGTAGTCGTTTCAACAAATCAAACAAAGCGTACAAACAAATGTTAATAAAGTGCTAAACTAAATTTTATAACGATACGTATTATTCCTTGATAACAATTTAATATATTTTTAATATATTATAATAAAATAGAATAAAAATATTACTATGTATATTATACATATATTATCATAAACAATTATTATATTTATGAATTATAATAATTAATAACGTAATATATCAAGCGCTATTATTCATATATTTAATATCATATATCGTTACTGCACTAGACATTATTATTTCTTATTATTTTATTGTCGCAATTTGTAAACGAACAAACAAATAAAAAACGAACAAACAAACAAACCAAAAAAAAAAAAAAAGAAGAATTTACGCGCATTGGTAAAACAGTAACTCTTCTCTTTCTCCTCTCCTTTATATATTATTCAGGATCTCACGGGACTAACTAGAAATTCGTGAGCAACAAATGGACCAGGAGCAACATGCCAGTACAGGAAGTCAAAGTACAATATTGGTTTTAGATGATTGTTCGCCGACCAGAGCTATAATGACAATGGTAATAATGGCTACTGTGTGATATCACCGGCTATCCTGCCACTATAGAAACATCTGACGCAGAATAGACCGTGTATATTCTAAAATGATCTTCACCCAGAATGGTATTGTTAAACTACCAACAAGTTTAGTGGATGCTTTAAAAACAAATGCTCGATATTTGGCTCTTTTAAATTCGAATGCAATGATAATTTCGAATATATATAAGTTTCTCTCTCTCTCTCTCTTTCTCTTTTTCTCTTGCTCTCAAGTTCGTTCTCTTTTATTTTTCATTTTCTTTTTTATTATTTCTCTTCTCTCTTTATTCTCCTTCCACGGCTGTTTCAATTTAATACGAAGAGTGTTGGTCAAGATGTTGCTTTTTAATACTTATTTTATTTTTGTCCTTTCTTATTATTTCCTGTTCTTCCCTTATACTTTAACTATAACTTTACTTTTATATTATTATAACTTTTCTTTTTACTAACTCCAAATGAGAAACGAGAATGTGTATATAGATTAAAGTCAATATCATATTTCTTATCGTTCGTCTTATATGCATCACGATTTATTTCACGTTGAAATCCAAATATTAGTTCGAAACGAATTCGAATTTTGCCGTAACACCTGCAATCGAAATATTTCGAAACGTGCGCAGTCTACCTCCGTAATTCACTTTTTCTCTTGGACAAAAACTAATAGAACAAAGATTCTCGCTATGACAACAATAAGAAGAGATGAAGAGAGAGAGAAAGAGAGAGAGAGAGAGAGAGAGAGAGAGAGAGAGAGAGAGAGAGAGAGAGAGAAAGAAAAAGTTGCCCGAAGCAACTCCCAACGAAAAGTGAACTGATTTACGAGTTATTCGATCGATCGATCGATTTTGCACGAACTTCCCACGTATTATGAGATCTTGGAAGAAAGAAAAAAAAAAAAAAAAGAAAAAAAAAATACATCGAGAGAAAACTCGAATCGAGAACGAAATTTCGATGATGTATATCGACTGAACTTTTCACTAATATATTTACATACATACATACATACATACATACATACATGCATACACACACACATGTATATATACACATGTGTACGTAAAATCATTTTTTTTTTTTAAATAATAAAACTTCTTCTCGTCATCATGAATGCAAAGATCGTTGCGATCAAAATTCTGTTAAACTATCGAAATTTTTCTTAATCGTTTTTTACTTTATTTACATTGAATTCTAATTCCGACAATTCGACTTCTTATCTTTATCGCAGAAAATAGCAAAGAACGATCTATCGAATGTTTCACGTACCGGTTGGAACCAAAGAAGAAAGAGGAGAATAACCGTATTCCTTTTCTTAAGAAACTTTCGTTTCGCTATCGTTACGAAGACGAGCTTTAACTGCAAGGAGACCGAAGACGAAGTAACGAGCGAGTAATTTTACAATAACAATTTACATTATTCTTAGAGAAGAGGAATAGACAGAGAAAGAGAGAGAGAGAGAGAGAGAGAGAGAGAAAGAGAGAGAGATAAAAAGAGACAGAGAGAAAGAGACAGATAGAGAAAGAGAGAGTAAGAGAAAATTTCACTTTGAGAAGTGCAGCCACTTTTTAAGCTCCTTGCTGAAAAGTAACGAAAAGCTTTCCTCTTTTTCAGCGGTAATGAACGGCTGACGAAGGAAGAATAAAATGTAAGCTGCTGTACTACTCAGTAAAAGGGAAGTAGTTCTTACATGTACGAGTATTCTTGTCTATCTTACCCTCTTATCTCTGTTCTCTCTTACTTCACAATAAAAGAGTAGATCTTTCGTTAGAATTCTAGAAGTGTCTCTTTCGTTATCTAAGACGAGATATGATCAACTAAGTATAATATGTCAAAACGTTATTCATTTTATACTTAATATGTTATATTAAGGAGAAATGTAAATTTTCAAGTTACATATTTCTAATTGATCATCTTGTTATGTATTTTATATTATAAAAAATAAAAAAAAAAAAAGAAAACAAATTACGCGAGAAATGATACTACGTGAAAATTGTTATATAGAAAATAATATGTATTTGTGGTAATTAAAATATTAATAATAATAGTTGATAATAAAGAA
>NC_057689.1:7175192-7180192 GCF_014466175.1 Vespula pensylvanica | reverse complement strand
AATGAGAAACTAGTGAAGTGTATATAAACGTATATATACGTATAACGTAATTATCGCGTATTGAATTAATGCTACATCAAAACATGTATCATGAATGATTATTGACAAGCGAATCAAAGATTATTAAAATAGTGATCCATGACGTGCGTTCAATTAGCTACCTCGTGTAGTATTAAATTGAACAAACGAAATTCAAACTACGATGGGTTATTAATAGGTTGACGGTATATACGGATCTGAGTATACAGAAATCAACACGTGGATTAGCTATAGGTGACATAACGAAGAATACGAAGTATATCCTTTGTTAATTGGATCGATGTCAATTTTGTAACTATACGAATTAATGTTTAATGGAATGGATGTATCTCGAAATTGGAATTTGAAGGAACGATAATTTTGTTTTTTACATGTTTGATTCGAATTAACCTTGAAACAGATGCACTCGTTAAATTACCTCTATCATACGTATTGTGCACACAGACGTAAAGGTATAAAGATCGATAAATTCATAATTAGTTTTGTATTGTACACATTACTTCCAAAATTCGATATTGTGCATAAAAGTTTGCTGTAAAGCCGTCTTTCACGATCGTTACATTTATCTAATAGTCTCGACAAAAGATCTTTTGTGTTTAAGCTACAACGTGTGAAGGAGAAAGAAAGAAAGAAAGAAAGAAAGAAAGAAAGAGAAAAAGAAAAAGAAAGAGATAAAGACAGGTAGATACACCAAAGAAGCGATTCATTATAGCAAGAATAAATTCTAGAAGGACTTAGTATCTCTTATGATGAAAGAAGTAAACTCCTTGACCTAATCACCGGTGAGTATAACGTCAAGAGTTTAACGGTATCCACTTTATCCTTTTATCGTCGTGTATGAAAAGAGTAAATACTCCTTCCGTTCTAAAGTTTACCGTACTTAAGCTAATTTCAAACTCGTTGGTACGATTCGAGAGGGTAAAAGTTTTTCGAGATTAATAAAAAAGAAAAAGAAGAAAGAGAAATGAAAAAAAAAAAAAAAAAACTAAAGGAAAAGCTTGTATTCTTCCAACGATACTTTAACAATAATTTTATCGAATCGTATAAAGGTGTCATTTTATTTATACTCCTTACTCGTCTTCCTTTATGAGGATATATATATATATATATATATATATATATATATATATATATACGCGATTGAAAAAAATCTTTGTTGAGAATGTTCGAGATATTCGATAAAAAAGTATCTGCAAAGGACAAAGCATCCTTTCTCTCTCTCTCTTTTTATGCGAATATCGTAGAGGGACAACGTATAGATGGGGTGGTTCTACGAGTAGTCTAGATTCAAGGAAAATGGAATAAGGCTTCTAGGGATTGGTAGAGTGGCTCGTTTCGATGGCTTAATTTCGTGTAACGATCTCGTTTATGGCGACCACCGTGTCGGTGTTACGACAACGTTGAGAACGAAGAGACGAGAACCGAGAAGGAGACGATTCTACGAAAGAGGAGAAGGAGGAGAAGGAGAAGGAAGAGGAGGAGGAGGAGGAGGAGGAGGAAAGGGAGGAAGGTCGAATAGTTGCTTCTATATCTATGGTGAGAGGACCTCGGAAAAGAGTAGGACGATTTTCCTTTCGAAACTGCATCGGATTTTCTATCCTTTTCTTTCCACGTTCATGTTCACTTAATCGTAACCGTCATGATTTCGGACGTTCCTAGTGGTTTCTATGCGGTTGCAATTCGAAATCTATCGATCGACCAATCCGATTGAACGAATAAACGAGGACGATGACGACGACGAGGACGACGAGGACGACGAGGATTCGAGTGAGATCGCCTTTCGGTAATTTCTCACTTGATCGAAGTCCATTCGTTATCTTCTAACACTGGCATTTATCTCTGAAGACGAGCAGCAATTATCTCTCCCACGATCTCCTCATTTCACCCACCCACTCATTCACCCACCCACTCATTCACCCACCCACCCACCGATCATCCTTCTCTTTCTCTTTAGTAATATATATCGAAAAGGAAAGTGAATTTTTAGATATTCGACGTTACGTTTTGATATTATTTTATAAGTACATTATTTTTTTTCGTATAGAATATATATAGATATATATAGAAACAGAGAGAGGGAGAGAGAGAGAGAGAGAGAGAGAGAGAAAGGGAGAACGAATAAATGTTCATAAATGTAATATGAAATCGTCGCAAGGGACAAATATAATCGGAGCGAATGATATTCGTACAATTAATTATACGAGAATGGAATCACGGTATTTAATTATCATCGAGAATATTAATAAAGTCGTTTTAATTACGACGAAATCTATATTTGTTAATTCCAAATCTAAAATAGAAAGAGAAACAATGAGATCGATGTTGTAAATTATTTATTTTTTAATCGATCATTATTTTTTAGACGACCTGGACGTAGCTTTTTACTACTTTGTTTGATAATAAACTTAGTAACGTAAACGTAAACGGGACAACGTTTTTCTCCTACTCCTTCTTTTTCTTTTCTTAAAGGAAAATATCGTCAAATATTTATAAACGCAAATTCAACAGGAATTTGCGTTCGAAATGAAATCGAGGCCAACGTGGTAACTTGTAATCATGAGGGAAGTAAAGTAGGAAGTAAAAAACACACACAGAGAAAGAGAGAGAGAGAGAGAGAGAGAAAAAGAGAGAGGGTTGTGCAACCAAATTTTCTCTCTTTTTTTTCTCTATTTCTCTCTGACCGATCCTCCAAGGAGAAATATATAAGGAATTCCTTTCGACCGTTTCAATATTTCAAACTTAAATGATTCATATTCGAATTTAAGATTCAAATGAGTATAAAGGTCGCAAGGAGTCCTCGTCTTTTTCATCTCCTTTCTTTCTCTCTCTCTCTCTCTCTTTCTGGATACCGAAGCAATATAAATTCTGGATGATTTCCGTTATAATAGCAAAGAGGAGAAAGATCGTGAGAAAAGAAAGAAAGAAAGACTGAGATAATAGCAGAGATCAAGCCGACACGAAGAGAACCTCCGAAGAAAGATAGAAAGAAAATAAGAAAGAAAGAAAGAAAGAAGGAAAGAAAGAAAGGAAGGAAGGAAAGAAAGTAGAAAAGTCTTGGACGTTCAGACGCATCCTCCTAGGGATTAATTCCTAGCTTCGTCTCTTTTTCTTTGTCTTTTTTACCGAGATGGTAGCGATTAATGGAATGATTCGAGTTGAATCGTAAGCGAGATTAGGGTGGACAAGGAGAACGTCCAGTAATCGTCAGTGATTGAAAACCGAGCAAGTAGAAACGAGACTAAATGAGCTACGTCTACGATAGTCTAGACGTCGTTCCTATTTAGTCGATCGAAAAGTAGAAAAAAGTATGAAAGTGTAGATGGAAAAGTATTCGTCAAATTAATCGGAGAAGAAGAAGAAGAAGAAGAAGAAGAAGAAGAAGAGGAAGAAGAAGAAGAAGAAAACGAAAGAGAAGATCAAACATAAGAAAGAGAAACTTTTAACGTTAAAACTCTAGTAAATTAATATCAATGAAATGTTTCTTTTTATATACCATGAAATCTTTTTTCTTTTAACATATTTAATAATTTTTATACATATATATATATATATATTTTTTTCTTTTTTTTTTAATCGAATCGAGCTTAAAATTATTCAACAAATTAATAAATCTACTGAAAGTAATATAACCACGACCCGGAAATATAATAATCTACGGACGATAAGAATTTATTTGGACGATTGCATATTTCCGAAAGATTAATTTCGAATGGAATACCTATCTATTGAAAAGAATGCGTTACACTTGCACATATAAAATCTCGTTTCAATATACAACTAGCGATATGAAACGGCAAAGATTCCTTCTACTTTTATATATCCCTTTGACGAGAGAAACGTGAAACTATCTTATGAGAATGCGAGTGATTTGCGGAGAAAGAAAAAGATAGATAGAGGTAGAGTTATAGAGAGATAGACGGAGATAGATAGAGATAAAAAGAAAACGAGAAAGAGACAAAGAATAAAAGAAGAGTAAAATTTGGCTACTTTGAAATTCAGAAGGTACCTTTACGTATGCATTCGAAAAGCGCATCCTGTCGGAGCAGAGGTCGCACGAAAGTATCCATTCTCTTTTTCCGGAAAATCATGA
This sequence comes from Vespula pensylvanica, assembly GCF_014466175.1. Lineage (NCBI taxonomy): Eukaryota > Metazoa > Arthropoda > Insecta > Hymenoptera > Vespidae > Vespula > Vespula pensylvanica. The sequence continues at coordinate 7,176,063 of NC_057689.1, read as the reverse complement.
GGCTCTTCGAGGTTTTATTTATAAGCCGCTCACGTTCCGACGCTTCAATCGGTCTCGAGAATTTTCCTTACGTTCGCACGAGATCTGTCGAAAGTACCATATTAAAGATAATTGTTATAAGTAGCTAAAAGAACGTTTCTCGATATTTTCTTTTTTCTTCTCTCTCTCTCTCTCTCTCTCTCTCTCTTTCTCTCTCTGCCTATCGCACCATTACGATCAATAACTATCATCTTTAACCTCAATCGAATGAATTTCTTTTTCTTCCTTTCTTTTCTTTCCTTTTTTTTTTAATTATCTACTTAGTAAGTACGTTCGATAAAATCGTCCTTATTTCGAAGGCTTCTAAAAATAAAAGGTAAAAAGAGAATATATATATATATATATAAAATAGATTAAAAAATAAAAAAAGAGAGAGAGAAAAGATAAAATAAAAAATTGTCGAGAATCTTCGAAAAGAATTTGTGAATTTCTATACGAACGAATTCTTGACATGGGTAAAAGAAGGGGGATGATGGAAGGGAGGGGAGAGAAGAAGAAGAGGAGAGAGAAGAGAGGATAAGGGGGATGAAGGAGGAGGGTGAATGCGCAAGCGATATTGCTCGGAAACTCTCGGAATGTTGGGTACGCACGTACATAGAGTATGTAGCTACGTATTTCGCGAAATCCAAGAACGGACGACACTTTTGCCAATCACCCGTAAATAACGTATCCCTTTTCTCGATCGAGACGCGCGACGCGCTTAAAAGGATAGATCTACGTTTCACGTACAAGAAAATCCTACGATTTATTACCAAACGCAAGTCAGATTCAGCGGGATTCCTTGTCGTGAAAACGAATGTCCCAGTTGCCATACGAATTCTCGATGAAATAT
>NC_057689.1:7157692-7170192 GCF_014466175.1 Vespula pensylvanica | reverse complement strand
TCGTCGTTCTTGTTTTCGTTTGGTCGTGTCGTCATCGTATCGTAATATCGAATATCATTGCACGTTTACGATTTCACCGGTATACTTTTTCTAATGGCTGATAAATCGTGAACGAGTTGAAAAGACCAACGACGAACAAAAAATCCGTACAATGGACGTTCCCGTTTTTTTCAAAATCGCGATCAACGGATCCCTTTCGTCGACGTGAGCCGAAAATGCAACTGCATTTTTTTCGTTTTTCTGCTTGCTTTTTTTTTTTGTTTGATTGTTGTTGTTATTGTTGTTGTTGTTTTTCCTATCCTTTTTCTTTTTTTTTTCCTTTTTTTTTTTTTTTATTCAAACCAACACATGCATATGCATTCCAACGAGTAAACGCGGAAACGAACGACTCCTGGATTTTGATAGAAAAGGAAATGAACGGGTTATGTCGTTGCCATGTCGATCAAATTAAAATCAAAAGAAACGTCCAAAATATTTTCAACTTATATATATATATATATATATATATATATATATATACACATACACACACACACACACACATATGATATATGAAATTAATACCTCCGTGATCGATCATAAAGTATCTAGCAAAACGTCGATGAAATTTTATCGGACATTTCGAAAAAAAAAAAAAAAAAAAAAAAAAAAAAAAAAAAAAAAAAAGAACTCACTCGGACAATTATTCTTCAAAATAAATCGATTAATAAATGTCCTTCGATATTAAATAAATTGGCGCTTAATAAATATCCTTTATTCCTATCTAGAAGGATTCAATTTGTTTCATTTAAAAATGGTATAATAAACTATCAATAAATGACACCGATTTAAATACCTTTAGAACGAGCAAATATATCGTGTCTATTTGTAAGGATTACTCCGATATTGGTTTCTTTAAATAATGTTTTACCTATTTCATTCGGGATAGATGATAATCATTCTCATGCGAGCGTATACGATTACGAATAAAGTTTTTATTTGACGATTTTCATCGTACGATACCGGGGAGTTCGAGCCTTGAAACACCTTCTCGTTCCAAGTACGATAAATTATGCATCAGCTCTGTTCGTTTATCTCTCTCTTTCTCTTTCTCTTTCTCTTTCTCTCGTTTTCTCTCTCCTTCTTTCTCTATCTCTCTCAGTCACTCTTATTGAAGGTTCCATCCAGTCAAAGCCGAGCAAAAGTTCTTCGATGGAAAGTGCGACGGAGTCGAGCAAGTGGATTACAAATTGTTACAGGACTTTCATAAATATTTACAGGGTATGTTCGCTTGGATACCGAAGAACGTCCTAGCGTCTGTCGAATTAATTGAACAGCCTCGTGCCTAGATGAATGAAATCGATGCTCATGGCAACCGCTCGTGAAAGGATAGACTAAGAGCGTTCACGATTTCGAGAAAAGCCGATCATCGAACTAGAAGATACAAGAGAAAAAAAAAATAGAAAAAAAGAAAAAAGATATGTAAAATTTCACAAAGAAAAAAACTAGAGAGAGAGAGAGAGAGAGAGAGAGTGTGCGCGTGTGTGTGATAGAAACATACCCGGAATTATTGTCGATTTTTATAAAGCACAAAGCAAATATTCCCATAAATGGATTCTCATTGTTATCGAACTTGAAATACATGCAAACAGATAATTAACAGAGAGGTCGTAATTATAGGTGTAAATAATTAAAAGAATATTTAACGATGAAATATCCATTATAATACAATTTCCGCGTAATAATCAGCTTCAATATTAAAATTATTCCAACGTGGAGAAGTCAAAACGATGATATAAAAAGAATTAAAATTCAATGGGATTACCCTTTGATCTTACGATCCGTCTAATAATCATCAACGATTCCATCAACTATATATATCGTAGAAATGAATTCTTCGAATGTTGTTGGAATATGCCGATCCAAAATTCAGCGAAATTCATAAAAGAGGAAAAGAACATTATAGCTTTCAAATATGCATTTGGCTCTCTTTATGAAAAACTCTTCCTTTCCTTTCTTTCTCGGTCACCCTTTTTCTCTTTCTCTTTGTCTCTCTCTCTCTCTCTCCCTCATTTTGTTCCCTTTATTCTTCGTTTTCTCCTTACTTTTATATCTCTCGTTTCTACCCCACCGCAAGACTTTATTACCTAGTAATAAGAATGAGAAGGAATGAGATTAAAATCACGAATAGATATCCTTTACGAAGAGCTTTGACGCAGCTTTCAAACGATTTCGCGTATTTTTTTTTTTTTTTTTAAATTATTTTTCTTTTTCTATGCTCCTTTCTTCTCCTTTTTTGAATATACTATATAAAACATAGAGAAACTCATAAAAAAGTATTTTCATAGTCTTCATAACCTTTATATCCACGATAGAGCTAAACAAAAAAGACAGAGAGAGAGAGAGAGAGAGAGAGAGAGAGAGAGAGAGAGAGAGAGAGAGAGAGAGAGAGAGAGAGAGAGAGAGAGAGATAGAGAGAGTTCATATCGAAGTACGACCCTACAACAAAGAAGAGATATCCGTAAAGATACTTAGTTCTCATCGAACGGGAAAATAACCAGGGAAATCGAACGTGACAATCTCATCTTCGTGCTTCGAAGAGAACGACCAGCGTTATGGTCTCGAATGAGCTCTAATAGTACTACGGCACGTATTACCGGCTAGGAGAAGGACATATTAATACTAGTAGTAGAAGCTTTCTAGGAAAATTCAATGACGTACCGGGATACAAGCGGATATGATATTCCGTAGTCCAGGAGTACTATAAAATTTCGATACTAAGATTAGAAAATATATGAAAGATAAAGGAGCTTCATAAAATCGAAACGATCTCGTGCAGATTCGTAAAAAGAATAAAGAAACAACATAGAATGATAAATAAAAAGAAAGAGAGAGAGAGAGAGAGAGAGAGAGAGAGAGAGACGGACGAACGGATCAAAAAATATATCTGAGACGTTTAACAATGAAATAATTTTCACGAATTAACAAATTTTTATTTAATGCTTCGATAAATCGTGAATTAGTAATAACCATAATAAGCTGATGATATTGTCCCGATGTAAAATAGCCATGAAAAAGTGTATGTTTGTGTGTGAGAGAGAGAGAGAGAGAGAGAGAAATAGATACAAGCGTTCAACCGAATTTTCCGCTCGAACGAGACGAAGACTTTGGAAAACGGGAAGGATTACGATGATAGTCTGTTGAAATTTAAACGATAATTACTCCATTGTCCGTAATGCGGTCGAAAACACGAATTCTCGTTACAACGAAGAAACCAAAAGGTGCGACGATACGATGAAAAGAGAACGCCTTGGATGAGCTTGCAATGAGAGGAAGCTCGTAACTCGACGACGAACATTCAATGTCTATTATCTATGTATCTATACATACATACATACATACATACATACATACATACATATTATGTATTTGTATATAGATACCTAAAACGTACAACAACCTTAAACTCTTCCATTCGGTTTAAAAGCCGTACCTGACTAGCTACAGAAACAGCTACCGATTTTGTCAGCCATAATGACTTTCGAAGACGGAAGGAAAAGAGACTTTATGGGCTCGCATAGTAGAGTACAAAACGATTAGGTAAAACCATAAAACCCGAATATACTCTCTCTCTCTTTCTCTTTCTCTTTAAACCGTTATCCTAACAGCTAACTCGACTCTCAAACCTTTGTTTGTAGAAATACGATAATGACAAAGCCGATAAAATTCCTAAAGGAACTATTGTACGAACTGTAGAAATCGTCGATTAGGATTTACGTGAATGTTTCTTAGGAAGACATTAACCAACATCGGACCACGCTTTCGTTATTATTTTTGGGCTCATTCGGGTCGTTTGAAGCGACCTGAATGCAACGCCCTGTATGATTTACTATCCATCGTACACGCTCTAGCGAACGGAACGCGGATAAAAGAAAAGAACGCGTATATCGTGTTATACTCATGCTCCCTATCTCTCTCTCTCTCTCTCTCTCTCTCTCTCTCTCTCTCTCTCTCTCTCTCTCTCTCTCTCTCTCTCTCTTTCTCTCTGTCTATATCTCTCTCTATCTTTCTCTCTCCCACTCTTTCTCTCGCTTCGCTAAGAATAAACGACGAGGGAGAAAGCCGAAAAAAATGCTGAATTTAGCAGAGCCGAAGGGCAGTGTACGACAAACGATTGGTGCCAAGCGCGTTATACGAGAGAACTCGTAAATTCCAAAAATATCGTTACGAACACGATGCCTCTCGATCGCTTTAAAAGAGGGAAAGGCAAAGAACGTAAATCCATTTTGCGTTTTCTCGTTTAGAGACGACTCTTTCTTTTTCTTTTTTTCTTCTTTTTTCTTCTTTTTTCTTCTTTTTTCTACCTACTCTTTACTTTCTTTTTTCTTTTTTCTAACGAATAATTACCATTCCATCGAATTCGTTGCATTCGAAAAGTTTCGAAATCGTTTCGATTTTGAAAGACCCGAGAACGTTACGCTCGATGGAATTCGATGTGGAACTCGATAGAACTCGATGGAACTCCCGAAAGCTAGTGTATTCTCTCTCTCTCTCTCTCTCTCTCTCTTTCTTTTCTTCTCTTTCTTGCTTGCTTGCTTGCTTGCTTGCTTGCTTGCTTGCTTGCTTGCTTCTCGTGGGACGTGCTCGATCGTAAATTTAAACGACGAGACCGAAGGATTTTCTTAACGATTCGAGTGTAAAAGCGTGCATGTTCATGAGCATGCATTTAAAAATATTTCTCTCTCTCTCTCTCTCTCTCTCTCTCTCTCTCACTCACTCTTTCTCTCGTTCTCTTTTTTTTCTCTCTTCTCTTTCTTTTTTTTGTCTTCAATTCCCAGGACACGAATGACGGAAATGCATATTTCACGATTTACCTAAGTTTCCGTTCTATCATCGTAGAGAAGATTTGCCTTACGAGGACATCGCGAATTAGATACGAAGATTTTCCATTAAATGGAACATTGATTGATTACCACGGATAAAGTTCTACGAGGCGTCCGCGTGATAAATGGTTCGAAGTGCCTATTTGGAAGAGCCACGGTAATTGTTTCTCTGTCGGTTATTTCACTCGAACCATCTTCCACTATTTCTCTTTGTTTCTTTTTTTTATCTCTCTCTCTCTCTATTTATTTATTTTTTCCGTCCCTGTCTCTTTCTCTCTTCGTCTATGTCTCTTTCTTTTTCTAATTCGAGAAAAACGTACGAATTCGTACGGTTTCTCTTTTATGAATAATTTTAACCTCGCCGTATATATACGTATGTATGTGTATACGTAACTATGATACATGTACGACGTACCACCTTTGCGGTTTGCGATAGGTCGTGCATGAAACTACGAAAAGAGCGGGATTTTAAACGCGACGAATTTACTAGAATTTCTCTGACGATGGACAGAAAAGACCTAACGGTGCTAACGCCTCGAAAAAAAAGATCGATGTGCGTTGACCTGTTGTGCGGTCTAAGCCGCTTTCAAGCAAAATCGGCTTCGACTTCTTGACAGGTATATATCTAAAAGGTGTCGCGAAAAAACGCGTCCGTTTATCTGTTTGCGAAATTTCTAAAAAAATATATACATAATATATATACATATGCACATGTATTATTTAGATGCTACATTTGAAAAGAAAAATATTTGTAATCGCTTGAACAACGTATTACTGAATACTCATTTAATAATAAATATAAAATAAATTTAATTAACCAACATGATCATTTTGATAACAATGATATCGATAGAAGAATTATTATTCTTAAGAGTTCAATTTTCTTCCTCGAGACTTAATCTATATTATATATAGGTATACTTATTTTTATATACTTATATTTATATATATATATATATATATATATATTATATACACTCTATAATTTTGGGAAAAATAAAAAGAAAATATGTGAGTCCAGAAAAGAAAAAATAAGATGCACGTCCGAACAATGACATCTTTACATGAAGATTTTAAACGTGTACAAGAAAATCGAATTAGATCTACACCGAGAGAAAAAAAAATAATACTAGATTGCTGGAGGAGCTCGTTCACTTATTCTTTCTCTCTTTCTCCTTCTCTCTCTCTCTCTTACTTTCTCTTTTTTTGTTACACAGAATGAACTACTCAGAGAAGAGATGAGAGAGAAGGACTTATGTGTGTATGTATCTACACTGTCACGTCAAAGTGAGACGTGAGCCTGTTAGCCGGAGGACTCCGTCGCAAATTGAAACCTAGTGTTATCGTTTCATTCTCCGCAAAAGTCCCTGCTCGAGTCAAAGATCAAGGATCTTGACGACGCATCGTGTCCCTCGTACAATCTTCCCCTTTCCATCTCTCTCTCTCTCTCTCTCTCTCTCTCTCTCTCTCTCTCTCTCTCTCACACACACACTCGCCTTATTTCCGTTCCTCTACCTATCTCTTTTTCTATCGATTTGACCTTTTCATACAATAGAGACCACTAAAACAAAATGAACATTCCTTTCTTAAATATTCAATGAGAAACGTGCGATTCTAAAAAGTACAACTTAGAAATATACAAATAAAAAAAATTACAAACACACACACACACACATACATATACGTTCATGTATATTTTTGAAATCATGATTTTTAAGGGGATGGAAATTTCCAAGAATATTTGAAAGACGCAAATTGTCAGAATGAAATTTGCAGATAGAAAAGTAAATCGATAAACAAGTGGCTACGTATTTCCGAACTTTTACTCTCGTAAATATTGTGTAAAGTTCTCTCTCTCTCTCTCTCTCTCTCTCTCTCTCTCTCTCTCTCTCTCTCTCTTTCTGTGTGTGTGTCTATCTCTCTTTTTCTCTGTCGCTCTCTTTCCTCACTTCACCCTACAAACATCACCACCAAAGACTACGGACTCGACTTTCACCTGAGAACTTCTCTTGCAAGCACATAAATTGTTCGTGGAAACGTTTCCACGTAGAAAGTTCGACATTTTTAAATGAAAGATAGCAAGATTCGTGCAATAAATTCTTCTCTCTTTTTCTCTTGCATTCCCTTCCCTCTTCTCTCCCATTCTTTTTTATTCCTGCGTGTTTCGAATTATTAAATTCTTCGAAAAAATACGGTATGAAAGTCTTGCTAAAAGTCTGAAAAGGACCTATCAACTTTCTCTCGTATTTCCATCTTTTTCGTTTAGTATTAATGTTCTTTTTTTTTTTTTTTTTTCAAACATTTAACATAGGTTATACGTTTCATAATCACACAAAAGACAGAAGGAAAAACTAATAAAGCTATGGTCTTTAAGCAAAAAAAGAAAGAAAGAAAAAGGTACAAAATCTCTTTATGCCATTAAGAAAAGTCATATACCTCTATTTCTATCTACTGTCTCTCTTGTTCTCCTACAAAACTGCCATAGCTTCGAGCAGCAATGAAGAAGTTTACAAAAGAGCCTTGGTAGAATTCTCAACCCCTCTCTCAAGCTCCCCTCTACTATTCTACTTTCCTTCCCTCTCCTTTCTCCTTTACCATTGCTTTCATAAAAATACACGCATCAAAATCAGCTTCGTAGCATCTACCAACCACGGAATGCCTTTTTACGATCGAAACTTTCCATGAATTTCTTTTAACGTCGAAACGTACGAGCTTCTTTTATTCTTCTTTTAATCCTTCTAGGTTGTTTTTAAAAGTACAAACTATTTCTAGCCTCGTATTCTCTGTTTCTTGCGATGATGACATATGTACTGACTTACTTACTTACTTACTAAGCGTATATCCTGTTTTTTTTTTTTTTTCTTTTCTATTCTTTTATTTTCTTTTTCTTCTTCTTCCTCTTCCTTTTCTTTTGTTTATTATTTACAACGCCAGACTACGCGTCTTCTCGTCCTTGCTTTCTATCTATCTTACTTACGTATTTCGTTTTAATTCAAACGCTTTAAGAAAAAAATAAAAATAAATAAAAAGAAAGAAATAGAAAGAGATTATGTACAATAAATCGTAGGTACGCATGCACTGTATATTTTTAATATTCATCGAATTTATATATTCATCAAAATTCATCGCATGATTATCTCATTGCCTCTCATCAGGAATATCCCGATACCTGGTTTTATATGAAACGTTAATGTAATAATATATTATTTATTTATAATATAATATTACCTAATATAATAATAAATTATTGATATAATTATATCATATAATTATATCATTATTGATATATTATTAATAATATTTTAAGTGTGTTTATCAATATCTTCATATTTCCTTTCCGTACGTTAAAAAGAACAAGTTTCTTTTTTTTTCTTCTTCTTCTTTTTGACGTTCAAAAAAAAAAAAAAAAAGAAAAGAAAACTTATTTTAAATCGTCAAGTTAAATAAGCGCAAATATAGTCTTGTTTACTTGAAGTAAACTCTTTACATGGTCCACGCTGACCTACATTAATTCTCGGTAATGTTCATGACTTAAATAAATTCGAACTTGCAGAACGACGAAGTACGTTTTGAGATAGGTCAGTTCGTTTCTTCCGAATGAGAAGTCACAAAAAGAGAAAGGAACGAACGCTTTAAAGGGAAGAGTTTCGTTTAAATGGAGCTAGCCATTAAAAAAATTTTTAATCCCTTTAAATATCCTATCTCGATCGAAATATTCCCTTTCTCTCTCTAATTCCTTCTCTTTTTCTCTCCGTATAAAATCATTCAACTTGACATTTTCAAATAACGCGATAATACTATTTAATAAAATAATATATAACAATAGAAAATGTAAATCGAAGGTAATCCAAGCCGATGTATATTGAATTATATTATTACAAATACATATGGATGGTAGATATTAGATACCGCAAAATTGATTAGTATTCAAACAAGGACGTGGACGTTCGAATTGTTAATTAATTATAGAATCGATGAACGAATAATATGTCAAATTAGTTTACGATCATTCGATCACGAGGAGAGAAAGAAAACGAGAAGGATCAAATATATAAGTTTAGATATAAGTTGATATAAAATAACTAACATATACATATGATATTTAACTCGTTGATTAACGTTAATACGAATTAAGATTAAGAACATTTTTTCATATCCTAATCATTTTGTTGGTTAAGTTAGGGAAGCGGCATTGTAATTAACGGGTTCGCGTTAGCGGTTTGCTAGCCACAACCCTATCATGCCGTTCACCTCGTCCACCTATTTGTATGCTTTGTCTTTGGGATAGCTTTGTGATCCAAGCTCTGTAGAGAAGCCAGCTTGGTTGCCAGCTTTCCTAGAATATCGACAACGACCGCGGAATTAACTGCGCTCCGCTGATTTTCGCTTAGGTGAAGAAAGAAAGAGAAAAATAGAGAGATAGAGATAGAGACAGAGACAGAGACAGAGAAAAAGAGAGAGAGAGAGAAAAGATCGAGAGGAATGTTAATTAGTACCAAAGAGCAGAATACTGAGAGAGATAGATAAAAGAGAGAGAGAGAGAGAGAGAGAGAGAGAGAGAGAGAGAGAGAGATTTAGCTCGTCACGTTGAGCTTTAACGCATCAACCTGAAGTTGATATTACCGTTTTCAAGCTCGCGCGAACCCCGTCTACGATGAAAGGTCCATTTTCGAGATTTTTCTTTCTCCCTTTCCTCTTTTTCGTTAGCACGATTGCACTCGAAAGAGTAGACCGCAGGCGGTTTATATTAAAAGGTCGTAAATGGACGTGCACGTAGTTTGATATTGCCGTTGGATTTTATTAAAATTTTCGTGTTACGAGATAGACCTGTGTTGTTCTGAAAATGAATGCGGAAGAGAGAAAAAGAGAAAGAGAGAAAGAGAGACAAAAAGAGAGAGAGAGAGAGAGAGAGAAAGAGAGAAAGAGCAAGAGAAGCAAGAGATGTTTTAAGAGTCACGACGTAAACGCATATATTCGTTTTCATTTTTCGACCTACGATGTCGCGTTTTATAAATTTTAATATTCGTTCGTGTCGTCACAGGCACACATAAAAGCCGTTTTACGAAATCTATGCTAGTCGAGACGCTTGTTATTTTTTAATTTCATGAGAGCTACGGTATTAACCCTTCCGTTCCAACGCGTTTGTAAAATAATGTGTTTTTCCTGAACAAAAGACATTATTGACAACTCCGAGACTGACGTATTTATCAAGCGCTTACAATGTTTTTTATATACGAGTGTCAATTTTTCAATAGCGTATATATGCGCTCTTCGCATTTGAGAATGCATCTTTTAGAGTAAAAAGCTTAACGAGTACCTTTGTAATTAATACACTACTTTTATTCGATATAACGAAACTCTAATATGAATTTTGTTTTCGTCGAGGATTGTCAGAATGTAAAATATATTCTCAAATTCTAGAATGTAGTAGTATCTAGGTATTGTATTAATTAATTTGTGTTATACACACACACATACACAAACATATATATATATATATATATATATATATATATATCGTCAGAATATGCTGACAAAGCCTGGCGAGCTTATACGTGCATGGAAAGCTGCATACGGTAATCATAATCGAGACTCGATGCAAGGAGGAAACCTCGTCTAACATCCTGACTAATTAACGTTAATACGTACAACACATGACTGCTACATAGTAATTAGCCTGATTTCGTACGATCGATTCTCCTCGGTTGACCATTAAATAAAGATTGTTATAAATTTCACGATTTCGAAAAAAAAAAAAGATGTATTTAATACCTCAATACTTTTCATAAATATCATCAAACGCTACAAATCGCTATCATCGAGTTACGATCGAGAGGTAAACTATATATTAATTAAATTAATCGAAATTCATTTTTATCGAATACCTCCCATAGAATATTTTCTCTTAACGCAAAAGAAAAGAAAGGAAAGGTTCTATAAAATCGACCCGAGTGATTTTACGAGATAGAAAAGAAAAAAGAATAAAAAAATAAATAAAGAAAAAAAAAATAGAAAGAAAGAAAGAAAGAAAAGATAGATAAGATAAGATAAGATAAAGCGGACTGTAAAAATCTCTCGTTGAAAAAGGATCGCACGAAATACGATTGCCTCTCAAGGAGGCGTTGTAAAAGTTTTTACGTATCAGTTTAGGCGACGCCCTTTCCTAAAGAAGATGAATCAAAATCTTTCGAAGAAATCGAACGAGGGGTAGCCGAAAGAGAAAGGTCTCTCTCTCTTTTTCTCTCTATCTCTATATCTCGCTCTTGTACGTTCGTTTGCTCGCTCTCTATCCTTTTCTCTCTTATTTCTTTTTTCGACATCGTCCTGCCGTTTAACGTGATACACCGTAACGAGAAATCTCGTCAGAGTCGATCGTAAAATTTCAAGAACGACGCGTATCAAACATGAATTGCGCGTCTCGAAATGACTCATGAGTATTTAGGTCGATAATCCTGGATGATAGCGGATTCTGAAGAATGAACGACATTGAAAAGAAAAAAAAAAAAAATATATATATATATATATATGTATATAGGATAAAGAGAAGTACGAAGGGACAAAGAAAACGCGATAAACGATCGATTGTCGAAGGGCTATTAAAAATAGATTTAAACTCATCTAACTTCGTCGTATTTTTATCTACACACGCATACACGTATATATATTATATATATATCAACATATTATCATTTTATAAACACGCGTAATAAATATTACTACCGCGTCGAATTAATGATATCTAATGTATAAAAATATTTTGCATTGCAATAGATCTAACAGGTCTAAACATTCGTTCTCTTTAGATTTATAGACGACAGAATTATGATGAAAAGTCTTAGAAAGCTATTCCGAGAACTTTATAAAACGTCGAGTATTAAGCGGATGATCTAGAGCCGACGATAAATAGCCTGACGTTGGACGAGCATACGTAGTAGTAGTTCGTAAGAGATATCTACGATAGATAAGAAAAAGAGAGAGAGAGAGAGAGAGAAAGAGACAGGAGAAAGAACAGACAAGGTACTAAGCTTTTGATAAAAAAAAAAGAGGAAGCTTTCTTCTCTCTCTCTCTCTCTCTCTCTCTCTACATGTTTTGTCTCTGGATTCTGGAAAAGGTATACCTAAAAATAAAAAAATAAAAAATAAAAAAGATAGGAGAAAAGAAAAAGAGAAAATGAAAAAATGAAAAAAAAAAGAAAAAAAAAGAAACGAAGCTAAGTTTTTCCATTAACTGAGACTTTTCTTCCTCTCTCTTTTTTTTTTCTCTCTAAGTTGCCACCATAACCTTCTCTTATATCTCCCACGCTTTTTAGAATATTCAACGTGCTTTTAATACAGTCGCCGCATTACGAGAACTCTTCGTTCGCAAAGGGATTAGTAAAAGAAGAGAAACGATAAGAATAATACTACCGACACTAGCTGAAATCTCTTTTAGTACTTTCCCATAATATTTTTCCATTGGACACGACGATTTCGTCGTCGTGCTTGTACGCGAAGTTTCCTGATGGAGATGGAATGTCGATCATTCGTCGACGTTCGTAATGACGTCAAGAGGATCTTCGTCGACGTTGATCCTTCGAATAAAAATAATGATTTTCAATCGTCGTTTTTGTCGCCATCTTCTTCGTCGTCGTCGTCAAC
>NC_057689.1:7132692-7147692 GCF_014466175.1 Vespula pensylvanica | reverse complement strand
TCTTGAGAGAGAAAGAAGTAACTCGATCAAGGAGCCAATCATCATTCGAGAACCCAAAGCGTACGATTTCTAGGCATTTAATTTTTACGAGCGGTCGTCACTTTTATGATTTTATTCTACGATAACTCGAAAACGAAAGAAAATATCTCCATCAAGTTATTTCTACTACGTGTATTTAACACGCACACACATACACACACATACGAAAACAGACAGAGACAGAAATATATATATATATATATATATATATATATATATATATATACACATATATAATGTGCAAAATTTTTATGTTAAAATAAATGTTAAATAAATTTAAATATTTTAAATGAAATAAATGTTCACGTGGATAAATAACGTTACTAAATATAGTATAATTCTTAAAAATAAAATGACTCGTTGTTAGGAACTCATTGACACGAAAAATATGGCTTTAAATGGAAAATTCCCATAAACATTCATACGCTTTACAATTTAGAGGATTAACTTCTTTTCTATAGGGTTCTATTGTAAAAACGAAGAAAGTTTTTATTCAACCAGGTATCCCTATGTTTAGATTTATGTCAGAGAAATGAAATTTGTATTTAAGGAAAACCCCAAAAGGACTCTACGAAAAACTTGAAATCTTTATACAATAGAAAATACGTTGTCAATAAATTTTTATCGAAAGTGAAACTAATGTAAGGTTCATCCATAAAGTAAATAATTTCTGAGCATATTTCTAACAGAAAAAGCTGTTTTTTTACACGTTAAAAATCTGTAATTGTACGAATATGCGTCAATAGTAATAAAATCGTATATTTTCTCAAAAAGTGAAATCGACAGTGCAAATATGAAAGAATGTAAGTACATATCCGAACGTGTTTGTTCATATTTCGATATTATAACTGACGAAGAATGAAACAATAATTAAATATAAAATGTTAGATATTTTTTTACGGACCTGCATCATTTCACTCTCTGTGCATATTCCATTGACAAAGCAAAAAATTAATAATTAATCTCCACGAACGAAAAACAAATTTGAAAGAAAGGAAAAAGAAAAGAGTAAAATAAAATAAAAGGAAGAAGGAAGAAAAATAATAATAATTTGCGAAAATGTAACGCAACATTTTCCTCGTCGGATATTCAGATATTACATACTGTGCATGCGAGCTGAGTTTCTCTATTCATTAGCAAACTACATATACCATTTTCAGACAGTCAGCTCGTAATTGACGAATTGTTTTTAATATTTAACATATTCAAAATTAGAACTAACAAAGAGTATTTAATATAATATAATTCTATTTCGAGATATAAAATATTATTCGAGATCTATCTAACAATGTATTCGAGTGTATTCATGTACTAGGAAAGAAATCTGAACAAGTAAAAAATACGAATCTGATAAATTTTCTTATGATATACTATTCGAATAACAATAACAATTCGAATAACAACATATTTGCAATATTATTTGCAACGTTGTTTTTTCTATAATCCTCTATTCTTATCATTGGCAATGATTATATCACAAATCGGAAATAATTTTTCTTTTTTCTATTTCTTTGTTCATTAGATTATCTTTCTAGAATTTTTTTTAAAGATAAAGACAACGATATCCAACAATAAAGGAGCAGATAGATCTATACAGATATTTTTTTCATATACTTGCATCTCAAGACCGTACGTATAATTGTATCTTAAGTAAATTTCTATTTAATGGTCGAGAATATACCTGAAGGATCAACTAATAATAGGTTTATTCGAGGTAACTGAATGATTTATATGAAAATACAAAGTTTGGAAATGTATAATAATAGTAGCATTTATCTATTGCCTTTAGATATAGCTATAGAATCTTAGAATTTTTGTTTTGGCTATTAGATTTAAAATATAGGATTTAGAACCTAAATTTTATGACTACCCAAAGTTAAATCTCCGAAGCTTAGAATACGATCATTAATCTATGATCTCTTTGAAAATTTCTACGCAAAAACCATCTGACAGTAGTGAATAAATTTACCTAAATTTGGTCAGTAATAATACGAGTCCTTCTTGACATACGAAATTTTAATGTATACTGTAAATTTCAGAATTATATTTACATAGATAGCGAAGTTTCGAAAGCAAAGTTAAGAAGTTAAATTATTTTCCTTTTAATTTCAGATAATGGACAATTTTTTCGTATATTCTTTTGCAATCTATGAAAAATAAAACTGAATCATCGATTTAAGCGTCGCAGTAATGAAGTGGAAATTTTTTGGGAAGGAACACTTTAAAGAAAAAGAAACGTAAGTAATGTCGCAAAATTATTAACATTGTATTAAAATTGGCTTGAGAAAGGTCAAAGAGAATTAAAAAAAAGAAGAAGAGAAAAGAAATTTGTTAATTCACTCTAGACGATCCTTTCAATATCGCTCATAACGATGCATTAACTTTAATCAAGATTGAACAAGACAAACTTTTTCTCTTAGATCAAAGAAAAAAAGGAGAAGAGTAAGATCAATTATTGGAAGCAGATAGAAATTTAATGGTAAAGGAGCAGCAAAAACCAATTCGACGAGAAAAGGAAGATCTACGGAAACAACGATTTGATGCAATGGAGGAAATATAAGGATAATATATATTTTCAATTCAGAAAAATATATGTGTGTGTATTTCTCGATTTATTTTAATTAATAAATTTTTCTATAACATTTATAGATTATTTTATATAGAATCAGCACTTAACTTCAATAAATTTAATGATAAATAAGAAAATTCTGCCTTCGAAGATTTTATTGAAGTTGAGTTTAATTTTTCTTAAGAATAACGAGTAATCGGGGGAAAAAAAAAACCGAGGAGATTTTAAAGATTAGAAAGTCTGTTGAGTTTTCTCTTTTCGTTCTTGTTATTTACAGATAAAGAAGATGTAAACAAGTGAAAAACAAGTGAAAAGAAAGAAAAAATAAGTGAAAATGTATATGACGTCATGCATTCGTCAGAAAAGCATCAACCACTTGACAAAAATATGTTAACCACCAAGGAAAAAATAATCTTTCAATTCGTTCTTATATTCTGTTAAAATAAAAATTAAAAAGATCTCGAATATCTACGCGAATTAAAAAATTACAGTTTATGTTTATGTCGTATTAAAAACAATTAATAAAAACAAGGAATATAAAAATATAAAAAATGTGTAATAAATGTAAAATACAAAAAATATAAAAAAATACTTCCAATATTCTATATTCTATGTAATTATTTTTATTATTCTATATATATTCTATATAATTATTTATATGAATATTATTATAAAATTATATTATATATATATATATAAATATTATATTATATTTATATAAATATTATAAGTATTATATATATTTAATTAAAAGAGAAAATAAAAAATATGTGAAAATAAAGATATATGTGTAAATTATATATTATATTTGTACAAATTCTCAACGAGTAACTCTCTGAAAAACAAGAAAAGTGAAAGGGGAGTGTTAAAGAGAGGCTTAAGAAAATTCTGCACCAATCAGAGAGCAGCAAACGTCTTCTGAGAATAAACATACCTAAACTTTTCAAAGGTTTATAACAATGGATACGCCAGGTAAAAAAAAACCCAATTGGCTAGGATTCTCATGACCAATTGAGCTGACCAATCAGGAAAGCGACTAAATGGTCCCTACCATTTTGGTTACCATATAAAAGCTGAAAATTTTTGGTTCTTCATCAGTTTGATTTTTCAAATCTTTAGCTAATATTGCTACAGAAGCGAAATAATCGAGAAGAAATAATATTCAAGAGAAGTAAGAAAAAGAAAAATTCGAGAAACATCAGTTTCTAAAATTATTGCGAAATAAAAAACAGTGACGAAGTTGAAATTAAAGCGTACAAAATGTGGAAGAGAAATGAAGCGAAAAATAAAATAAATCATATAGATCGTAATAAATACGTAAAAATCAACGATGTACCGAAAAACTGGATGGAATTTAAACAACGAAAACAAGACACTGTGAGTATTAATTTAATTAATTGTTGAAAGTATGGTTTAATTCTTAATCACGAATTCGGTTATTCTGTAAGAAACTATCCATTTTTCTTTTTCGATACGCGAAACCATCTCATATATTATATAAATAAAATCTTTCTACTTCAATATAAAGATATTCGATATAATTAAATGAATATACGAAGAACGTTTAACGTGTTAATTTTCTCTACGTATATCATTTCATACGTGAATTAAAACTAATGTTAAAAATCCTGATGTTCATTACAAGAATGAAAAGTAAACTATCTTCAATTTGAACTATTATTTAATATAAAAAAAATTGTTCTTTTCTAATTCAATAATATCGTACATTAATCTCTCGGTTTACGATAACTTTTTTTTCTTATACCGTTTTAATTTACGCGATCTTATTTTTATGCGATTAGAAAATATTTTTTCTTTTTATATTTATTAAATTAATTATATGTCAGTAGTACGGAATATACCGTATGTAATTTCGCAAATTATATCGTAAAATTAATCCTTTACTTATATAAAATTAATCCTACACTCGTATATATAATGAAATATAAATTAAAGGAAACATAATTACTTAAAATATTTGCAAAAATTGCAAAAATATCATAAAAAAAAATACTTGATTCTTTTTAAACATAATACTATCAGCGCTAACAAATAAGTATTATTGTAATTTTTCTAAATCTTAATTTTTTTCTTTTTTCGTAAATCTATAGAAAAGATAAATATTTTTAAAGAATAAATTTTGTTTATAAGATAAAATCATTCCGTAGGAATATTTTGTATAAACCGAGAGATTAGCTCACATTGATTTTTATAAATTTTATATAAAAACGTACGAAATATGTTTATATAATAAATAATGCATGATATTTTTCAATAATATTTATCGAATATTCTTCTATATAAAACATTTATATTAGAAAATTTTTTTTAAATATTTCTTGTTCGTAACATATAGTATTATCGATTGAAATAATATATGAAACAGAATATCGATCACTAAAATAGTTATTATATCGTTTTTGATCAAAATTCAATGACAAAATTCTTTTACGAAATTATATTAATTGATCGCCAAAATCATTCGATTTGTCGTTGTTAGATTAACTTATAATTATTTTATAATTATTTGATCTATATCAAAAATCAAGTTCGCATCAAAAATTCGTAAATTACTGAAAAGGTTTGAAACAAATTTCGATCGATCGTCGATGAAATTGAACCGCTATTGTGTGAAATTCTTATCAAAAATAAAAAAAAAAAAAAGGATATCGTGCAAAAAGAACAATAATTACCATTTGACTTACATTGTGTTTTATGTACATTTGCGAACAATCATACTATACGTTAGACACACACATATACACAATAAAGATATAAAAAAATTTTTTTAATTTAATTCTAAATTGAAGGAATGTTTTATTAAAAAAAGTAAAAGAAAAGAAAGAAAGAAAAAAAAAAAGTTCGGTAACTATTATTGAAAAACTTTATATTATATAAAGAATATATTACGTATGTTATTCATATATGTGTATCTTTCTTTTCTTTCGAGCTAATATTGAAAAAAAACTTTTTATGGTTCTTATAGTTTTCTCATTAAAATTGATTATGAAAGAACGAGTAGAAAATTAATTACGATTTATT
The DNA here is from genome assembly GCF_014466175.1 of Vespula pensylvanica. NCBI lineage: Eukaryota > Metazoa > Arthropoda > Insecta > Hymenoptera > Vespidae > Vespula > Vespula pensylvanica. The sequence continues at coordinate 7,142,042 of NC_057689.1, read as the reverse complement.
AAGAACGAAAGTAACTAAAATGGTAATAGAACCTTGTGATTACATACTACGTATATAGATATGAACTTTCTATGAACTTACATTTATAAAAGAAATGAACTTTTAAGTAATTAAAAGTTGATTAAATTGTTATATGATTCTACCGATTCAATCAGTTTTATTCTAAATATACGTCTGTGTATATATATATATATTTTTTTTTCTTAACCTTGAAACGTGCGTATCAAGATTAAGATTCCTAATGTTTCTATAGTCCATAATTTAAAAGTAAAACTTGTTCAATTCGAACTATTAATTAACATAAAAAGAAAGAATTATGTTTCTTCTAATTCCATAATACCCATACATACGTAAATTCGTAAGCGACCGTTGTGTAAATTATTATTAACTTCGTATACGATATATAATTTCGATCGAAATAGCAATATATACGTCGGATAACATCGAAGAATATAATCTAAATATTAAAGATACATACTTGTTACCGTCGAAAATATTTCATAAATTCTTCCAGCAAAACGAAATAATTGTTATTAACATTAATCCGTCCGTCTGCGAACTTCTTCAAACTTACAACGATCACATTCGGCTTTACTTCCAATGCACGTTCGATAATCGAAATAATACTCGAAAGTAACTTCGATTATTCGATGAATATTCGTATTAATCGTTTAGAATCTTTATTCCTTTTTCATTCAACTATTCAGTTTCTAACTGGATAAAAAAAGAATTGAAATAAATATCAAAATTCACTTAGTTAATGCAAATCCAATAAACATATTTTAATGTGTATATATATCCAGTAATTTATAATTAATAAAGATGGCGCGACGATCGTTCCTAAAACGACGCTAACCAAGTACGCCACCAACTAGCGGAATATCTCATGGTCGAAGCAAGCCGTCAGAGGACGCCATGTTTATAGTGTAGGTGGTGTAGTACGAGGATACGTGTTATTCATTATTTTCGACTAAAAAAAAAAAAAATATAAGAAACCGTTACGTTATTTATTTACCTCTTTAAGGATAATAGAAGAAGTCTCGGGTGCTTACAGGGTGGCTTGAAGTGAACAGTGCGATATCTCAAAAAAAAAATTCGAATATTTTCTTTTATTCGCGCATTCGAATGCATGTCCGACGCGAACGATCTACAAACTGCGGACATCGTTCTTTATGAATTCTTGTTGCTTCCTTCTAATTTGTTTACAACTTCTTCACATTGCTTCGCGATTAAGCAACGCCCCAAGAACCTGCGTTTTACGCTAGGAGTACAATTCCCTTTTCAGGAATCGGCTGAAATCATTTATAGGGGCCCTATGTTTCCTTAATGCAGGCATTTCGGGTTTTTATAACCTGACAACGCGATCAAAACGTTCGCTTTTTATCTTCAACATGTCTCTGTATCTTTGACAGAACAATAAGCGGTAAGAATCAGAGACTAGCTGATTCTTTTTATCTCCTAGTAGGTACAATTCAATTGGATTAAGTAGATTTGAATATTACGTTTCTGTTCTTTCCTTTTTTTCTTTTCTCTTCTTTTAATAATGATAAAGTAATAATGAAGCTTCTTGAAAAAGTATCCTATTATAAAAGTATATGCTCCTTGGATGGGCGTTAAATCGTCTTCGAAAGAAAGATTTGCTCGTCCCCTCTTTACGTACACTTATTCTTTTTCTATTTCAGATAATATCTATGTTGGAAAATTCTTTAGACCGTTTGTAACGATAAATCAATTGTTTTCTTTTATAGAAATTTACAAATATTAATAAATTCAAAATGTGGCCAACCCAACCGGTTCAATCCAATACCAATAATACGTCCAATGAAAAGAACCTTCGTACATTGGGGATGACATCGGCTATTAGCGTAGCTGAACCAAAACCTAGTGATCTTACTAGAACAAATGAATTGAAAGAAGCGTTAAAACCATATAATGTATTTGAATCGGAGGAAGAATTAAATCATAGAATGGAAATATTAAGGTAAAGTTTATTTGTATTAATGAATAAATATATGTGGATTGAAGTAATGTATTTGAAATTATTACTTGAAGAATGTTATAATTAATATGTTACGTTTAATTGTACAGCAAATTAAATGCTTTGGTGAAGCAATGGATTCGAGATACAAGTATTGCTAGAAATATGCCACCTAATGTCGCAGATCAAGTTGGTGGTAAAATATACACCTTTGGTTCATATAGGTTAGGTGTTCATCACAAAGGTGCTGATATCGATGCCTTATGCGTTGTCCCAAGGCATATATATAGATCCGATTATTTTACATCCTTTTTTGAACTGTTAAAAATGCAAGAAGAGGTCACAGATTTAAGGGTACGTAAAATTAATAATACGATTCCTATTTAATATTGTGTTTATGTAAATTTTATCTTTTCATGTAAATTGCAGAATAGTAAGTACCGTATAAAAGACTATTAGAAAGACCGTAATTTGCTTATTTATAAGAAACTAAATTGTGTACTTTGCTGTTGCTTCATATTTACAAAGATTTTTTTTTTTTTACATATAATTATTTACTAATCGTTTTTCTTTTTATAGGCTGTTGAAGAAGCATTTGTACCCGTTATAAAAATGAATTTTGACGGTATTGAAATTGACATGTTATTTGCAAAGTTAACGTTAAAAGAAATCCCAGACACTATGGTATGTGATTTATCATGTTTTTAACAAAAATTTGAATTTAAATTTATATTATATGAAAAATATTAGATATTAATTAAGATATACATTTTGTTGACAGGATCTCAGGGACGATATGCTATTAAAAAATCTTGATCAAAAATGTGTGAGAAGTTTAAATGGATGTAGAGTGACAGATGAAATTTTACGTTTAGTACCTAATATAGAAAATTTCAGATTGGCACTTAGAGCTATAAAATTATGGGCTAAAAGTAAGTATATAAATGATAGTTATCTATTTAAGATTTGTATAATAAAAATTACAAACTAAACGTTTTCTCTTATATTCATATTTTCCAGGACACGGAATATATAGCAATGTATTAGGATATCTTGGTGGTGTGTCTTGGGCAATGCTAGTTGCTCGCACGTGTCAACTTTATCCTAACGCTGTAGCCGCAACTTTAATAGAAAAATTTTTCCTCGTATTTTCTCAGTGGAAATGGCCACAACCTGTCCTCTTAAAACAACCCGATACTGTCAATCTAGGTTTTCCTGTGTGGGATCCACGAGTGAGTTTCTAAGTTTTTTTATAAATATTTTTCTCCAGAGTAATTTTATTTATTCCAATAAATACACTCGTGACAATTGTTACAATTATAATTCTTATATAATTGATTTTAATTTTTCGTTGTTCAAGAAAAAATTGTACATAGCTTTGATGTTAATAAATATAACTATAAATTTTACAGGTAAATGTATCCGACAGATATCATTTGATGCCGATAATTACTCCGGCATATCCACAACAAAATTCCACATTTAACGTCTCCGTATCAACCAGAACGATCATGCAAGAAGCCTTTGAAGCTGGTTTATCTATAACGGAAGAAATTATTATGGGAAAAGCGACATGGGACAAATTATTCGAACCACCAAACTTCTTCTACAAATACAAACATTATATCGTATTGTTAGCAAGAAGTTTAACATCAGAAGATCAACTCGAATGGTGTGGACTGGTTGAGTCGAAAATACGTCATCTGATAGGTAAGATGTATAAAATTGTAGATATATAATATGTATATAATTATAGATGTAACATTATAATTATAATATTTACGTAGATGTTTCATTGATATTTTTTCATTATTTTTATTCATTAATTGACATGAAATTTGTCATTACTCAAGCAAGTTCATTATTTAAAACATTTTCCAAAATAGCTCTGTTTTATGTTCGTATTAGTTTATCACAGGATTATATGCAGCAACTACAAAGCGTAAAAATAAAACCTTCTTAATCTGTGACCTACTTATTGATATAATTGTAAATATAAAAATATAATTATCGTTATTCCTATTATTTCAATACTAACAATTCGCGGATGCCAATCTGGCAAAATCCTAACTCTTTTAAACAGGTACGCTGGAAAGAAATCCTCACATTACTCTGGCACATGTTAACCCGGAAGCTTTCCCACCGTTGGAACCAGAGCCAGATAGACAATGCTCGATGTGGTTCATCGGTTTGCTCTTTGCGAAGAGCGAAAATTTAAATGTTGATCTGACATATGACATAAAGTCATTCGTAGACGCAAGTAAGTAATATCACATATCTCATCGTTAAGAATGTTACTGCAGTAACAATTTAGCGCGTTCTGTACCTTCATAACTATTAATTCCTCCATAACTATTAAAATTTTAGTCGAAAGGCAAGCCGAGCTAATAAAAATGCTCAAGGATGGCATGTGGATAGAAGCGAAGCATGTCAAAAGGAGAGACTTGAACACATACGTTTCTCCTTCGTTATTAAAGAGAGAGAGAAAGGTTTGTATTTGATTCGCGTTCTCTCGATACTTGTTCATCGATTTTAAATCAACTTTCGTTAAAAAGACATCGATTATCTTTTGTCCAGGTATCCGGCGGTGTTCACCGAAATGGAAACATAGCGGGCAACGGAAACAATGGTGGCGTTTCCCCAAGAAATCAAGGAGACGTTACCAGTAGAAAGAGACCATCGGATCAAAGTCTCGAAACGTTTTCAAAAAAACGAAAAGTTAATGAAAACGATCAACAAGTAACTCAGGTACGTTTGTGTTTTTGATATAGAGTGATAGAGATAGGTGGTATTACCAGAGTATTATGTCTGTATACCGTACGTTCGAATAAAATGTTCAGGGGGAAGACGGGTCGTTAGTGGTTCAATCATGCGGAGACGATAGCAACTCTGGGTTTAGCTTGGAAGAATACAAACAGACTCTAACAACTGCTAAGGACGTAAGACATTGTACATATAATGAACAATAGACATCGTAAAACAGGATTAGGTAACTACATGTAAATCTAGAGAATAGTAGGTCAGATTATTTCAGAACTATTTTGGAAGGGTTACGTTGATACGCGATAGAAATTATCTACGGACAAAGGTAAGGAGCGGATGTTTGAAATAAGACGTTACCAACTCTTCCGCTTCTTTCGTACGCTTTTTAAATAACGTCGCTACGTAAACCAATATGCTTTATATCATATATATATACATACATACATGATGTACATTTACATATATATATATATATGTATATATATGCATACGTGTAGAACTTTGCGCATATACATATATATACATGTTTTATTAATTCAAATGTTACAGGAAGGGCCTACAAACGCGTCTACAGTAGCGCAAGAAGGATATGTATGTACTTGACCACTAAAAAGTTACTACCTCACACCGATCCACAGATGTTCTTCTGGGCCATCTAGACTGTAAGCACTTTTCACGCAAAACCATCCACTGTCCACTGTAAGTGTCCCACGTTATATAAAAACAAAGCAACACATTGAAGAAAGAAAAAAACAGAAAGAAAGACAGACAGACCAGACACACAACCAGGAAAAGCTACCCGTTGGAATCGATCGATAAGCGATTATATGTGAAAGACGCGCTATAATCTTAGTGTTTATAGAATTATCGTCACGAGTCAATGGGAGCAATTAGGAACGAAAAAAAAAAAGCCCGTACGGTTATGCCAGTGTCAGTGTTTTCACTCGATCGCTAAACATAACGATTTTGATTTAATGACTAAGTGAAAATTTTATCGCTGCCCTTCAGACTAATATTTTTATTTTTTTATTCCATTTTGTACATATCTCTTAAGGTATCTCTCTTGGCCGCATAAAAAAGACAGTTCAAAGTCTAAGGAAATGCATTAAAGTAGAAGAAAAATAGCAATATTACTTATGCAAAGAGAAGTATATTCTTGTACACAATACATTTCTTTAGCTCATAGATTTATAAGTACTCGTCTTTTTTCTGCTATCTCTTAAAACGTGCCAAGCTTATAATTTAGCTTCAGAATAACTATTTAAAAAAAAAAAAAAAAAGGAAATAAATAAAGTCTTAAGAAAAAAAAAAAAAGCAAAAAAGAAAAAGAAAAAATAACTCTCTTGTAAATAGTCGAATAACGTCCTCTGAAGAGAAAAATAATTTTATATTTTTAAAGTTGACATTACAAATAATGTTTTAGCTTTCCTTTGTTGTTGTAACAAAGCTATAACACTATTCGTGTCGAGTTTCAACTTTAGAAATATAATAATAAAACATGACGTTCTTTTCTTAATTTAGTATAATTTGTATAGATACTGCAGTGTAAGTTTAGATCAAATATTATTTTATGTAAGCGCAGGTTTTTTTTCCTCCCTTTTGCGTTTCTTTATGTTTTCTATGTAATATGGTCTCTTTACGATGAAATCGTCATGCTGTGATCAGAAATCACTGGCATTGGCATAATACATCTATGTTTCATTTACAGAGGCTATGAATAAAATATGCGAGCGAATTTCATACGGTTCTGTAAATGAAACATCTTAAGTAGACCATTGACTATTTTGCTAAATATTCTGTTGCGCAAATAAATTTCGTATAAAATCGCTTCTTAGTCTTTATTCCCAAAAACGTACGTATTGCCTGCCCTAACTAAACACAACAAAGACATCTGCATGATTCGCATCACTTTATCATTGGTGGGTTTTTTTGTCAGATGTTAAAACTGCCTTCAGTCCTTAATTATTTATAGTTATAATTATTAGTTCCAATCCTTTCCGATCATACACTCTCCTCATTCCTTGAAATCTGTGTTAAAGGCATGTCGATAATCAAACGTCCCGAGATATTTGATGTTTTAGTATTTCTTTTTACTTTCACGATTGATATGAGTGTAAAAAAAAAAAAAAAAAAAGAAGAAAGAAAAAGAACAATGGAATATTTTTACAGTACTCTATCGCGTTGTACTGTGTAAAGCGCGAGAAGAGAAACAGCACAACTCTATCATTTTTCAATTTCACATTTATTACATATATACATATATATATATATAAATAAATAAATATATATATATATATATTTATCTTCTCGTAGTTGTTATAAATATATATGTCATTATGCAGCACATAATATTTCCTTCTTCATTTTTCTTTTCCTTTTTATTACATCATACACCAACTACAAATTAAGAATCGATCCTTTTTATTTTTGCTCGACGACTATCCTAATTATAAGAAGAACCTTAAAGCTTCATTCGACGAAAAAATAGAACGAGAATATGCTGCATATATTACGATAAACTGTGTTTTATAATTTCTACGAAATTATACTATTTTAATTATATTTTCATTACCTTCATTGAGATCCATTCTAACGATTCTTTTGTAAAACAGCAGAAACTTAATATACATGCATCTTCGTGAAAAAGACAAAAATAATATATATATATATATATATATATATATATATATATATATATATATATATCGACGTAGTTCGTAGTTCACTTGTATTATATTTTTAATTTTATTTCTCTTTTTATCATTTACTTTTCTTTTTTTTCTTTTCTTTTTTTTTTCTCTTCTTCGAGACACCGTTCGACAACGTAACTTAAAAATTCTTTTTCTTTCCTATTATTCTTCTATAGTTTTGTTTGTTCTCTAATTCGTCATTATTACATTGTAAAATATATGGAACGTGAGATAGACATGTCTGTATCACATCTTCGAATCACTCACTATCCACTCTTTCGTCTACATCGATTCCCTTACAGAAAATGTCGTCTATTTGCCAAGGTTACAACGACAAGGCTTTCAATTTATTCGATTAATGAAGAAGCGTTGTACTCTTACACCATTAAACCATGTTCTCATCCTTCTTCTCGACGAGGCTCCTTCCTCCATCTCTTCTATAAAAAAGAAAAAAGAAAAAAAACGAAAAAAAAAAGTGCTGAAGGTGAATCTAAGTTTTGTTTTTTCTTTTTTTTTTTTTTTTTTTTTTCAGTGTACAAAACATACAAAACATACAAAAATTAAATGAATTTCTTGCGAGACATATTATCACATACGTAGCAGCCGACACACAGCACGATCTCGTGTCTCGCCTAGATTGCATCGGACATTGTCCTTGTATTTATAAATTTAACTATTATACACATACAATACAGTCATACATACACACATACAGATAAATAGATCGATTCGTGCATACACATATGATATTACAGTACATAACACGAACACATACGATTTAACTTGATATGTTACTACATAAAAAGATTATATATATATATATATATATATATATATATACACATACATATATGTATATATATATATGTATGTATATATATATATACGTGCACATGGAAAGACACATACAAACAAATAAATAATAATGCATATACGTAAAATACATCGTGAACGATACGCAGAAGACATACAGAATCACAACACAAAGTTCGCGATGAATAAAAATACGATTTTACATGAGAGAGAAAAAGAGAGAAAGAGTGAATAAAGTACGAGTGAAATTCTTACGAATGCGTGTATCTAGATTTGTTTGTGCGTATTACACATTATGCACAAACACTCACGAAACTACGAATGAATAAAATGATGAGAACAAAGTAACTTAATCGATTCGATATCGTCGTGTTAAACATTTGTAAATGATTTGTATCGCGTACGATGAGCTAGATAAATCCTTTGCACGATTTCTTTTCTACGAAAGATTTATACGATATTATTGTGATACATATTTAGCATGCGAAAGACGGCGAAATGACAAGTGAGAAAGATAAAGCGTATGTCGTGTGCGTGTGCGTGTGTATGTTGTGAGAGTGAGAGAGAGAGAGAAAGAGAGAGAGAAATGAAAATGAAAAAAAAAAAACTGACATATAAAAAATGAACAAGCAAACGTGTAACATTAATTAGCGTCGTCAAAAATGTTCAAACGAGTAAGTGTTTTAAATGTAACGACAATGCCACACGGCTCGATCGATTTATCGAGCACATCGTACGTACGAGAGAAGTTATTAATTATTATTAATTATTATTACTATTAATTATTATTATTATTATTATTATTATTATTATTATTATTATATCTATTATTATTATTATTATTATATTTTATTATTATTTCTATTAATATTAATATTATTATATTATTATTATCATTTATAACGAATCGAAGTTCACCAAGTAGAAATAACGTCGGCAAGATCCAACGTGCTTCGAACTATTGCAATAGAGACGGAACGAATTATTTATCGAGAAGCACAAAAGAATTCATCTTTTTTAGCTCGCTAAACTGTACACTGTATGTATACACTTCTGAAATAAACAAAAATAAATTTTCTCTTAGTTCCTTCAGCCAAAAAAAAAGA
>NC_057689.1:7096838-7132682 GCF_014466175.1 Vespula pensylvanica | reverse complement strand
AAAAAAAAAAGAAAACGATATTGTAAAAGACGTCTCGATCGCATTCTTGCAGAAACGATCACGATTAGTAAAAAAAAAAATTACGAAAAAAGATTCATTCTGGAGGAATGCGAAGAACGTTGATCTCTTTTTTTTTTTTTGCCCTCTACTCCTACTCTTTCCTTTAGCGATCCCCCTAGCGTCTTACGGATTTACAGAAAAACCATAGAAATTGTATATAAATGAGATATATACATGTTCTTGCATTTTATTTTTAACAAGCAGAAAATTCGATCTAAATTTAATCTCACTTCACATTTGTTACGTGATAGTCCTCAAAACCGAGAGATAGGCCATAGAAGCTTTCATGATCTATAAAACAAGATATAAAATATAAAAACGAAGGAAAAAGAAGAAGAGAAGGGATTGAGTCTTTTTTGCGGTCGTCGAAAAAAAAAAAAAAAACAAATTCGTCGAACTTACGACAGCAAAAGTTTCGAGAGAAAAGACGTAGAATTGTCCAGCTGTTAGATAAGAAGGTCTTCTCGATCGAGCGATACAAAACATCATCGAACGTATTTCTTTTGCGGGTAATTCGTACCAATTCGTAAGATAACAACCCAAATCAATGGCGCTACTCTAAAAATGAAATTATAAAGGTACATCTTATAACATCGATTTTCTTCGTTCAACTACAAACTCAAAACTCACCTCCTCGATCAAACATTCTCCTAAAAAGCAATAACAAAACGCCAGAAGTACGACAGCACAGGAATATAAGACGAAGTGTATCGTGTTTAGATCTTTACCATTCTCCGACGTCTAAGCATACACACGTATACGCGTATACGCAAACACACGAATGATTTATTACGAATAAATATTTTACAAGATATAATCAATAAAATTATATCTGCTTAATTGTATATTTCATTATATGAAATATTATATTAGATATAAATGTTACGAATGATGTCAAATCCGGACAGAGATCATTCAAGTTTTTTAATTATTCATATTCATTTCTCGCTTTAACGAATTAATAAAAAGGTAGTAATCTTTATTAAACATTACGTTATATAAATTTTTAATGAAACGACACGATAGTAATACTTTGTAGTTATCGAATCGCGCTAATCATCGAATTTCATTTCTTCTATAAATCCTTTGAATATATACGTACGCGTATATAAACAGATTATGGTTTATTACCGTGAGTAATTGATAGGCCACAACGCAGAGAGAACATATCAAACCTAACGTCTGCACGAACATGAGAACACTGAAGGCATTTTTTAAAATCAAAGCCAACCTGCAAGAAAAATATTAAAATCTGCGAAATCCTTCGTTTGAAATGTGCCAAGAAAAGAAGAAATAAATATATAAATGAAAAAGAGTTCAACGATCTCATTTATCTAATAATTTGTTCAACCAATTAAAAAGATGTTAATTCAGAAAACTGTTCGTAGAGGATCGTAATAGAATGGAAAAAGTGAGAGAAAAAAGAGAATTTATATCGTCGATGACGTTTCATCGACGGAAGAATAAAAATTAAAAATAAATTTAACACGTCTCCTTTATCTTATCGCTCTTTTTTTTTTTTCCTTCTTTTTCTTCTCTTTCTCTCTAACAAAATCGAATCTCACCTTACGAGTTCGGCGTGTCGATCGATCAGAAGTTTCATTTCGTAATGATACTTTCCCATTTCTAGATTAACGTTTTTCAAACGATTTCCAAGAATCGATAATTGTCCGCATAGATAAAACGTTAAAGTGACGAGAAGACTGTCCGCACCAGTTGCACCTATGGTTAACATAGTACTGGCTGGTATCAACCAGATACAGAACATCGCGTACTTACGCGCATCTGTCACATCGTAGACGTAATTTATTCGTACTGGTAACTCGTACGGAAGGGTGCAATTATCGAAATCTGTGAAGAACAACAAAGTGAGATTTATATTATTTTCGAAAGATATTCGCGTCGATCGCTGATCGCTATCCCGGTTGCGATAATAATCTTTTCGTTCTTAAGAAAAAAAAAAAAAAAAAAAAAGAGAAAGAGAGAGAGAGAGAGAGAGAAAAAGAAGGAACCAAAAAAAAAATAAAAATTCGAAGCCAACAACGTTAGATCGAGATCGAGTTTACAACATCGATCATTTTCTTAGGATCTACGATCGTACAAAAAAGACTTCGTTCGACGAGTTCGGTAAATATAAATATTTATACATATTGTTATATTATTAATTATTATAATATTATATCTGTATAAATAATATTACACAAGGAATCTATCTTACTGGAAAGAATACATTCGAAAATCGGTTTGCAGTAAAACAAAGTGGGAACGAAGAAAAGAGACGTTGCCGAGGACGTTGTAAACATGGTAGCTGCCATATTATACCAAACGATTCTTTCTTTTTCGTTATTCGTTTGATATAATCCTCGGGATATATCTCTCTTGACAATCTCTAAGATTGGTAAAACTAGATGCATCTTCCATCGAAACATTAAAGCTTTTAAGATGATCAATATAGTTGGTAAAGAAAGCGTCACGTTTCGAAGAGTTTTGTCGAGATCGTGCAAACTTTGAAAAAGTCCAACGAGTTCTAAACAGGTGAATAGGACAACGTAAACGACGTAAAAAAAGAAACGAAAATCATTAGGATTTTCTGGCCAAAGTCCTGGTAAAGTTAGAAGCCTTTTACTCCAGGTCAATACTTTCTCGTCGTAAAAGAATTTCGTGTATTGTTTTATTCTCATACTTTTCTTTTTTTTTGTCCTAATTTAATAACGATTATTTGTTCCTTTTGTTTTGTAAATCTGTAGTATTATTATCTATTTGATAATATTAATTAATTATTATCTAAGTAATTAATAAAGTGGATTTGAGATTCCAGAGGTAGTTCGCTCGTCGAAGGTCGCTGAAAGACTGAAACATATTTTGGCGTTTATCTTAAAAGGAAACCTTCGTCGAAAATAAAGAAAAACAAGTATCGATAGGTAGATAGGTTATTATGTACGATCGATAAAGTTTCCTTATTAACGAATCGTTTACGTATTCTTGAGTTAGTTTCTTACGTTTTCACGAAGTTATCAGAGTAATAGTCGAATATGGATGAATAGTTTATGCTTCGGCACGAACTAAGAGATTTACACGTCCAACGAAATGTAATTTCTTACAAAAGTTTTTCGTTTCGAAAGAAACGTGTAGTAATAATCGTGAAAGATAGATGATCGTTCAAACTGTCGCTGAAAGATTACTTCCTTACGTTGTAGTTCGTGACAAAACGTTTTCCTCGAATATTATCCGAGAATAAAATGTTTTCTCGCTTTTGAAGATATATACGATAATAATTTAAACGAATAAATTTAGAAGTATTTTACTAGTATCTTTGATAATGATATACGGTGATAAACCAATGAAATATATATATATATATATGCAACGTTATCTAATACATCGTTATATCTTCTATAGGTATAGTGATTAAATGCAACCAATCAAGTTTAAATGTTTACCTTTGGATATAAAGATCGAAAGTGGAAAAAGTAGAAAGATTTCTAAAAGAAAACTAAAAATATATTTGTGAAGGAGTGAAAATGTATGGTAACGTATGCGATAAAATAAAGTGACACACACACACACACACACATAAAGCAAAAGAATCGTACGTTCGATCGATCGACAAAATTTGCAATGAAATCATGCGAATCGTCGAGAAAGGAAGGAGGACTTGCACGAGGACGAAGAGCGCGTGTGCGTGCGACTTGGAGCTTGCAACGAGAAAACGAATGCAACCAGTGCTATACGGTCTTGTGTCGAGAACAAATCGAACACGTGGAAGAATAAAAATCGACGAGAGTAGTGTTAATCAATATCATCGATCGTCTTGATTTTAACGATTAAAAAAATTGTCGAGATTGCCGGAGTATCTTTAGACAAAAGTTTTACCGTCAATGAACGATGATATACCGAAGGATTACAGCTATCGGTGCATCCTTGATCCTAACTGTCTTCATGCTCTTCCTAATTATGTATTATTTTAATCAAAGTAAGTATAATCATTTATATTTCACGTAAACACGAATTACTTTATATACTTATATAATCTTTTTTATCTCTCTCTCTCTCTCTCTCTCTCTCTCTCTCTCTCTCTCTCTCTCTCTCTCTCTCTCTTTCTCTCTCTCTTTCTCGCTCGCTCTTCGAAAAACGTATTACGAGTTTTATGAGATTGCTTTTACGTGTAACGTGTTTTTCGAGATTTGAAACGTTTCGAACTATTCTCGATTAGATAAAAACACCCTTCAGGACAAAAAGCCTGATGTAATTGTACGATCGATTACTCGAAAAAGGCAATTTAGTAATCAAACGAAATGGAATAATACTGTATTTCAAATGATAAAGAAATATATTCGAGTTAGAAATGAATCGAATTCATTTCTATAAATCAATCTTATTAACTTAATTTAATCTTACTTTCTGTAGGATCGATGAATCATTCACAGTCGATTCGTACAACGATGATGGACGGTAAATTGATTAAAAATTGATCTTTTCCAATTGACATTATCTGTTATTATATCGAGCAAAAAAAGAAAAAAAAAAATAATGAGAAATTTAAATACTTGATAAATCGACATTGGTGATCATTCGATTATTAATTTATTTGAGAAACTAATGATTTTGTTACTCAGCTGTATTATTCAAATCCTGATTATAGATAACTGTCCAATCGGTACGTTTCCCTGTTTGAATAGTACAATTTGCAAACCGCAAAGTAGTTGGTGTAACGGAGTAGAGGATTGTCCGTACGAGGACGATGAATCAACCGAGTTGTGTGGTAAGTTGCGACGTAACGAAGAAAAAATAAAACAGTAAAAAAAAAAAAAGAAAATGAAGATGAAACAATCACTTCCAATTTCTTTTAACGAGATAAACAATTCTTTCGCATTGTAGTCGATTTAAACGGAGATTGGAGTTGGTTCTTTAAACAGGATAAACTTGGAGAGATTCAATATAAAGATTGTGGTAATCAACGTTGTCTTATTGAAATTTCCTTTCGTATCATCCGTTAAACAAAATTAAGTATCTTTTTTGATTACTTTTATTATCGTTTATAGAGATCGTCAACAGTCCCGTAGGATGCATTTACAATCAATGTCATGCGACTTGCAAAGGATACGAAGAAATCCCACGGGATTTGTCATCGGAAATCGATCGATTGTACGATTCTATTATCTTCTTCGTTTATTTCATTATTGTATTGAGAAAAAAGAAATATCGAACGCATCTTTTTTTTTTTTTTTTCTAGAATTTTAACTAACAATTCCATAAGAAGCATTTCAGCCGATGCACTCGCGAGATACACGCGGCTGCATTTGTTGTAAGTTATTTTTTTAATTATTTCTTTTTTTTATCATATTCTAAATTACTCGCATTGCTTTTATCTATATTATCATCCATTTTTATAGATATCTCGATAATAATAATATAACCGAGATAGAGAAAGGAGCCTTCGTAAATCAAGCAAATTTAATTTGGCTGTAAGTAAAGATCTAAAGTTTATAGTTATTAACAATAAATATTATATCATAAATATTATCTCTCGATTAGTATCCTATCGGACAATAAATTAAACGTTATCGAAATTGGCGATTTCGCTGGTCTAATTAATTTGGAGACTCTCAGGGCCAAGGACAATCGATTGGTGGCAGCTGATTTGTCAGATTTCGAAAATAGTTCGAGTATGGATTTGATGTAAATAATTACGTATTATTTAATTTAAAGTATTTCATATAGGTATCTGTATCTACATAAATGTATATAAAATTCGTAAGAACGAGATCTAGACTACTTTTATTTCAGTGACTTTCGTAAGAATTTTTTAAACGAAACCAACTTCGTGCTCCCACGATTGCCGGTTTTAAGAGAAATGTAAGTCTTCGAAGACCCTTTATTAAATTTAATAACTGATAACGATAACTTATACCTCGTTATACGTAGATTAAAGTTACATTGCAGAATGTTGAGTGAGAATCATTTCGAGAGCATCACAGCGGACATGTTCAAGGGTGTGCCTGCTTTACAATCGTTGTAAGTACTATCATTAAACAAATTACTATGTGCTTCTATTAAAACAAAAAGAAATAATTGTTTTTACATAGGAACTTGGAACGTAATCACATAAAGACCATCGACGAGAATGCTTTTAAGAATCTAAAACAACTTCTCGAGCTGTAAGTATTCGAATAAATCGTTTTACATCGTCATAATACCGTGACACTAATAAATTACGATAAATAAACGGATTTTTTCAGTAAACTGGCACATAATTATATCACGATCTTGCATTTGAACGTATTTAAAGCTACGGTAAATCTCACGAAACTGTAAGTAAACCGTATTAAATCTTCTACGTGCCGCAAACGTATTTACTTCTACTTATACCATCGCAGATTACGATTAAACGAGTAACGTCACGTATCTTAATCTAATGAAAACTGCATCTCTTAATCGATTTTCTTGACCTTAATATACTGGTTCTTTTTTTATTTTTCTCTCTTTTTTCTTTTTTTTTTTTTTCAATGGATTATCCGAAGCTTTCGTAATTGCAGATTGATCGGTTATAATCCGATCGAGGATTTCTCTATGGATGTGCTGATTCCTCTGACGAATCTACGATCACTGTAGGTTTTATTTCGTTTTAATAATTCTTCCCTTCAGGAGTTGGGTATTAATCGAATTAATTCCATTTTTTCTTCTTTTTCTTCAATCGACCATATTATAAATCAAGATTCTAAAACAAATTTATTCGAGTTCGCTTTAAAATTTCATCTCTCATTCGTTGTTTCTAATTATATCCAACTCCGATTCCGATTTCCTCTTTTTAATATATATAAATATAATATATAAATATAAAATATGTCTGTTTCTTTCTTTATTTCAGCGGAGTCCAAGAGATTAATATGGACAATTTAAACAAGGACTCGTTCAACGTGTTTGACAACTTGGACTTTATGTAAATTAACTCGTATCGTTATGAACGTGATTTTCGTTTCTTTGCTTTGTTTCTATCTATACTCTTGCTCGTTTTTCTTTCTGACAGATACTTTCAAAAATTTCATTACTGTATGACGTTTGCATCGATGGTACAAAAGTGTTCGCCAACCAGCGACGGTAAGTTACAATTTATAGATTTGTACAAGTGAAAAGAAAACAAAGTTCTTACATCGTATCTTCATTTATTTATTTATTTATTTATTTTTTTTTTTGGAAAAGGTCTTTCGTCCTTGTCGCACTTGCTAGGGACAACTATGTTGAAGGGTGCAGTCTGGGGAATATCCTGCATAACTTGCATAGGCAATGCACTTGTACTTTGGGAACGATTCACTGCGAAAGATGAGAATCGTGTTTTGAGTATACTGATTCGAAATCTAGCCGGTTCGTAATCAAAATATATTCACTAAAAATATTATTTGATCATTATCACGACGGATTTAATATAAAATCAATAATTTCATTTTAAAACACGCGCACATATATATATATATATATTTTTTTTTTTCATTATATTATTTTATTGATTAATATTAAATCGTGGTATCGGTGAAAGTCATTAATGAATCAATAATAATAATTAAGAATATTTAAATATCGATAAATAAAATATATCAAATAGCTACTGATTAGTCTGAATACGTTCTCGAACGATGAAATAAATCATTAAAGGAAAAAAAAACCTTTATAATAAAAGGTATGTAACGCTATATGCCTCGACACAGAATGCTATTCTACGCTTCGCGATATTATTAACCGATACGATTTACAACACGGCGTAACGATGATCCACCGACGATATGAACCCAACTATAAATCATAGAACCGTTGGCTATAGCAATAGCATTGTGCGTAATCCCTTTTACAGTGTCCGACATGCTGATGGGCGTATACTTGTTCATAATCGCTCTGGTAGACTTGCAGTTCCGTGATAACTACAATAAGGAAGCTAGCTCATGGATGTCCTCTTGGGTGTGCACCTTTCTTGGAGTTTTAGCGATGATCTCGTCAGAAGTAAGAACGTCGTAATTCTTATATAAATCTTTCTAAAATAGTTATTTATAAGTAATAACTTTTATCAATGGTTACCAAGCGATTTAACGTTCTTCGTTATTATTGAATTAAAAAGTATACAAATTATAGAAAGAATATATAAAACGTGTGCATCCATATACGTATATATATATATATATATGTATATAAAACTATGAACTACTTAATCAAATGAAATTCAGATAAGAGCCGAGAGAGAAAACATAGGCATCTCTCTTTAATTAAATAAATATCTAACTAATTGAACGTTGAAACGATCTCTAAGGTATCAGTGCTTATCCTATCGTTTATGTCCGTTGAACGATTCGTACTGATCGCCGCACCGTTGAAAGGTCATCGTGCTATGAGGCCACAGACAGCAGCAGCATCGATGATGTTTATATGGATCACTGGTTTTATACTCGCTGTAATTCCAGGTATATACGCACACACATATGGTAGATACAATGTTAGTATAGATTATTCGCTGAGCTATAAAGACTTTCTTTCTATTTCTCTTTCTTCTTTTTTGTTCTCTTTTCTTTTCATTTATTTCCGCTTATCGCGAACGTAAAATACAATTTGTCGTTTAATCAAATTCCTCGTAGATTATTTTCTTTGAGTATCATTCGTTTTCTTTTTTTTCTTTCTTTTTTTTTTTTTTTTATCATTGTATTATATTATATCAATTATTATAGACTATACTAACTATAAAGATAGGTCATTTGAAACCATGACGGTACATCGTCTGATTCTCCTTTCTTTCTAATCATAATAATATAAATGATAATATCTATTACACAGTCATTCTATGGAGAAACAGCACAAGATTTTATGGGGCGAACGGTATGTGTTTTCCATTGCACATAGACGATCCTTACTCGATCGGATGGCAGTATTCCGCATTCATATTTTTAGGAGTTAACTTGTTGGGGTAAGAGTCGACAATATCCCGTTAGAAAATAATTCGTTGGTTAATCGACGGAACTCCAGTTAATACGATTTAATCTATTTCGACTAACGATACTCCCATTGAAACCCGATTAAAATACGCAGGCTGATAACTATCGGATACGTTTATGCTGGCATGTTCGCAAGCGTTTGGAAAACTCGTCACGCAACCCCATTATCAGTCGGCGATATGGAATTTGCTTTAAGATTCTTCTTGATCGTCTTAACGGACGCAACTTGTTGGGCACCGATTATCGTTTTGAAAATCTTGGCCATGATGAGGTATCCTGTACCAGGTATACATAAATCTATCTAATTTTCTATCATGGTGATATATGTAAAGTAGTAATGATAGTGCTTTCATAAGATTCTTTCATTCTCCTACACACAGAGAGAGAGAGAGAGAGAGAGAGAGAGAGAGAGAAAGAGAGAGAGAGAGAGAGAGAGAAAGAGAGAGAGAGAGAGAAAGAAATTTTTTCAAAAAAATATTTTCTCGTATATGTACGACGATAATAACAATGATAATATCGTTTTAATACGATATACGAATAGATATATTCTCGTTGAAAGGAACACGCGACAAAAGTACCAAACTAGGCACTATGATTACTTTCGATTTACTATACCGACATATTTCATCGATCATTTCTAGATCTTCCAACGATCACACGCTTCCTTTCTAGCGGAACTTCACGCCTGGGTCGTCGTATTCATACTTCCCGTAAACAGCGCTGTGAATCCACTCTTGTATACTTTCACAACACCGAAATTTCGTGAAAGATTACTTTATATCGATTGCTTGAACAAAATAAGAAATTACGTAACGAGGAAACACTCGTCGCAAGGTTTGTAGTAACCATTAGAATTAATCAGATTCGAAGTAACGAAGAGTAATTGAAAATATCTCGTTTAAATAGGATGAATATGTCTCCGTTAAACTATGATATCATTTTCCATATATTTTTTTCTTTCGTTCCTTTTCAGAGTCTCAAATGTCTATTACATCTAGCAGCAAGAATCTAATGTTCTCGATAACGTCTAGTAAGAAGAACGATCCCGAGAAGATACCACCATCCTTGATGATAGTAGAAGATGATTGGAACGACGAGATTATGCGGCGTATCGTGAAATAATTTCGTTCTATTTACAATTCTTTTTTCACGAATCGTCCGTTACACGCTTAATACCGTTTCACCATGTTCCGATCTAATGAGATTTCGGCAAAGATTATAATAATATTCCATGGTAGCTACGTCCTATAATATACTATGCATCGTAGAACGGAGCTTCTTAAAGTATTAGAAATAAATCAGTATATGCGGATACATATATAAATAAGATCTCGTCGAACATTCAATGGGAAAACTCGGGCTCGTTTCAACCTGACCAGGAGGATATCCGCCTACGTGGAGAGATCGTGCTTTATGCCGTTCATAAAATATTCCAAACGAGGATCGCGAATGCATTTGCGAAATTTATGGCACCGTCTCAGATCTATCGGAGAATCGTGTTCGGCCTGGCGACTCCGTTAGAAGCAAAATATACTTGCGAATATTGCTGCCGCCACTTGTTGTAACCCCCTCATACTACTCCTCCTCCTCCTCCTCCTCCTCCTCCTCTTTTATCTCTACTGCCCTCTATTTTCTTTCTCTCTTTTCTCCGCGACTATACACTCATTATTTTTATCGTCATCGAGAGAAAGGGAAATATCTCTTTTTGAGTGTCGCCTCGGTCTACGTATCTGTCCAACTTTTCAACGTAGGATAGATTTGATATGTATTTACACAAACATGTGTGTGTGTGTGTGTGTGTGTGTGTGTATGTGTATAGATATATCTTTCTCTCTTTCTCCTTTTCTCTATGTAAACATCGTAAATTTATCTCATATATACACCCCAAGTAAGATTTTCTTGCTATTGATCATTCGTAAAGATCTAACGGAGCGATGATCTCGCAAAATAATTTTCCCTTTGAAATTGAATAAGAAACGAATCGGTAAGGAAGCGGCATCGATAAAAAATTATAATCAACCTATCGATTCCGTGCTAACGAGCCGGTTAATTCCATTAGTTCTTCGAGTATGGTACTCCTCGATCGTTAAGTCCGAAGGTGTAACCCGCTGAAAGCGATCGAAGCCGACGTGGCTGCCATCGTAAATCATCGAGAGGCGATAGGAAAAAGAAAAAAGAAAGAAAGGAAGAAAGAAAAAAACGATAAAAACGAAGAAAGGAAGAAGAAAGGTTCGTCCTAAGAATCGTCTGTTCGAGTGACCAATGATTTCAAGGTAATTTATGGTGGTTGGATAGCCGATAAAATGAGACAGTTAAAAAGTATCGACAATCGAGATACTATTTTCCAAGTAATTTTCGAATTCGATGTGGCTGTATGTATTATGTAAGCATAATATAAGTAAATTGATTATTACCAGTGATGTTACAGTACAGTACGTTATAATATTTTCTATTATCGTAATAAGTCCTTTTAGTAATTCTTTGTGCAACAACCTTCTGAAGGTCTTCATCTTAAAGTTTCTCATCGAAATCACGATGTAAAGTCGGAAAGAGAGTGAAAGGCCGCTCCAGATCCGTTTGCAGATTCGAGACGAGAGTGTTGCGCTAAGAAAGAGTGTTCAACGAGGAGGAGGAGGAGGAGGATGGAGAATGATGATGTCGAAAGCGCATGCCACCGATTCGTTCATCTTACGACTCGATCGTGCGAAAGGAATAACTTCTTCTTTGGCGTGGTACGAATATACTAAAGAGAGAAAATATTCATATCACAGACAATTACTGTTCTTCGTTCGTATGTTACTTATCTTGCATACTGTGTGCCGTTAATAAACTGAGTGATAATAAATAAGTAAAAATAAAGAGATAAATAAAGAAACGAATAAATGGAATTTCGAATTTCGTTTCTACGAAAAGAACGAATTTTAATATTATTAGTTAATTATATCCTTCGATCGTGTTCCTTACTTTCTTCGTTTATATAAAAAGAGAAAGAATCATTCAGAAAAAAAAAGAAAAGAAAAGAGGAAAGAAAAAGAAAGAAGACGAATTTATGAATTGGAAGAATTAATTCACGCTCGATAATAATATTATACGAAATCAATTATATTCTGAAAAAAATATAAATAGAAATATATATATATATATATATCCACGTTTACTCGAATAAATTGATACTCCTATTAATCCTGTAGAAACGTTGATATTTACAGTCTCCCGAGAAGAAGAAGAAGAAGAAGAAGAAGAAGAAGAAGAAGAAGAAGAAGAAGAAAATGAAGAAGAGAGGGTCTTCTGTCGTCCCGAAACGTATATTAGCCGATAAATATTCGGAGAAAGAGAAAGACAGAAAGAGAGAAAGACAGAAAGAGAGAAAGAGATAGACGCCTACGACGAAGTGTAGGGGTAGCGAAGCGTGACTTTCTCGCTGGCAAACGCGACCAAAGCCTCTCGACTTAGAGAATTGATCGCGAGCTAAAGTAAAGCAAATTGACTGGGCGACGTATTAAATACTCTTTAACGGCCATCCAAACGTTTCCTGGAGAAGATTTTAGAACATTTCAACATGGCCCATACAACAAACTAAAGAAGAAGTGTCTGTCGCCAAAACACACGAAAAGCATTGGACCGTCGCTCGTTAAATCACGTTACCGTATGCTACTAGTTACGAAGGAGGACATATACACACGCATACAATCACAAAAACACATGATTTCCGCATTGTAACTCTTCTACGCATTTTTCTCTTCTTCTCTTTCTTACTTTCTTTCTTTCTTTTTTCTCCTTTTCTTTCTTTTCTTTTTTTTTCTTGTCTTTCACTCTTTCTCGAGCACATTGAAATTCGTGGAAGTAGCGGGTTAATTAAACACGCGTGTTTTTTTTTCTTAATCCACCACGGAAGACTATGCAAATCGAGTAATAGATAAATACGTACGTAGTTGCGTCAGTATCGTGAATGAAACGATATGATAAGATCGATAGCTGTTACCTTTCTAACGCTAAGAGATTAAGAAAGATTACTGATGAAGAGAGAAATACGTAGATATCTCTCTTTCTCTCTCTCTCTCTCTTATTTTCTTGATAACAATCCAAACGTTTCTTCCTAATCTCTCCCATATATTTTCAAAGGATACGAATAATTTCTAGGATATATAAAAATCATTTTATAAATCATAGTATAAATGTATCTAATATATCTACTCGTTATAATAGTCTCTTTCTCTCCCCACTCCTTCTCTCTTTCTCTCTCTCTCTCTCTCTCTCTCTCTCTTTTTAACATTCCGTTATTGTTAATTTAAAGTATATCGAGAAGAAAAAATCGAGTGGACTCTTAAATCACGCGATATCTGGATCTCGATCGAGTTCATTATATTGCGTGGGTGTTTTGAAGAAGATAGCGAATAACAAGGAAAGATATAGAAAGAGAGAAACATAGATATACACACAGACACACAGTGTTATACAAAGTGGAAATATATATCGTCGTGTTTGGACTCCCGAGAGATTTGTCTTACATTCGGCCAGCGGAAAAACGCTAAAGCGGAGGCGGCACAACGTTTTAGCGTGCGCGTTTGAACCGTCCACGGACGGTTAGCCGACGCGGAACGGTATTCGAATGCATTTGGATAATTTAGTTGGAGAACGAATGGAGCCCTAACAATAGGTTTTCAAGTCCGCTTATCGTGTTAGATCGGACAAGCCGAACCTCTCTCGCGTGGCACGCCATGCTACGGTTTTATAAGCTTTGCTCTGTACACCCTGGAGAAAGTACTCGATTATATCGAGCAGAGATCAACTATGACCTCAAACGGCAGCCTCGCGCGTCGTGAAATCGTATCGATCGAACAAAAATGAGAAAAAGGAAAGAAGCTTCGCGAAGAAAAGAAGCTTAACCACCAAAACGATGTTTCGATTTAAAAGGACTCTTCGATTTTCTTCTATTATTATTAAAATATAATTAGAAAACGTCGATGTTTCGTTTCATTCATTGTTTTCAGAATGATATCTATAAAATTGACAAGAAAAAGAATTCATACGAATAAGGCGATTGTGACGATCGTATTTATTTATTTTCAACGAATTGTTTCGAGTATTCTATGTCGAAAAGAAATACTATATCGATATAAATTAATATACGTGTATCTCTATATGTATATTAAAGATATATATATATATATATATCGATCTATTCGATTTACTCTCGTGCTCGGACGTATTCTATCGTGCGTTTTATTGGAAAGGGGCAAGGCCGATCGGTTCGAAGACCAGCTTGCCGCACGATTTCATTATCGATCGTGACATTTTGCTTCCTCCTCTCGATCCACTTCTCTTCGTAGCGTATATAACAGATAGCTAGCGACGTTCCTTTGGTAAAAGTCTCGATACTCGAAGTAGAAGAAACAGAAGAAGAAGAAAAAACGTAAGAAGAAGAAGAAGAAGAAGAAGAGAACTCGAGGACATAAAGCACCGAGCTACATATCTCGATTCTTAGACACGAGAAGGGAGCGTTCGTAAATCGGCAATAACGATTCGCCGATTAGACGTCCGACAAAAAAGGAACACTATCGATCCACCCTCTCTCGATCGTTTATAAAACATTAACGATCTCACGATGGATTCCTCGAGCGAAAGTCTCCTCGTCGTGATCTCGACTCGATCGACGAACACCGCCTTGGAATTCTGGAAGCGTGCCGACTCCCTCCAGCACTTAAATCACACAATTGTTCCGCTTGAATGCTTTCCAGGTTCTTTGAAATTGCTGTCTGATGGTTATCGATCGTGCTGTGTCATAATATGCCGCGGAAACCGCTTTCGGCTTTTTTAATATCAAGAGGAGACACCCTTTTATCGATTTAACATTTTAATATAAATGTATAGAAATATATATATATATATATATGTTTATGTTAAATGTATCACCTCTCAATTTAAAAAGATCTAATACTAGAATACACCGACGTTTTATTATTTATTTATAGACAGGGATATTGTTTCGAATAGAATAAGAGAAATCGATCGATAGTTACTATCTAGTATGATTTTGTAGCGAATAGATAAGAAAACAGATTTCTTCCTAACGTGTTTTAAAAAGATAGAAAGATATACGTACATACACGTATATCCTGTATCTATTTGATACACCTTCTCTTGAAGGGGAATAAATAAAATTAAAGAAAAGAAAAATTAGAAAAAGAAAAGAAAACAAGAAAACCATGAAAAATGTCAAACGACGGTGGCAATCATCGAAAGCAGAAAAATCGACAAAGGACAAGTCGCACACGCTTGAACCCGATTTACAAGTCGGAATTGTAGGTTAGCTTTATATCGTAGTCTTGAAATGATTGCTTTCGAACGATAGAAACGAAGGCGCGTGCCGTGTTTCTCGAAGACCATAGGTTTCATGTTGTATTTTATTCAATACCGAAACCATTCGATCCGATCGAATCGATTCGAAATGATTTCTACCGCGACGATTCCGAGGATAGCCTCCAGTCGTAGATAATATTCCTTTATGCGATCGATCGTTGCTTATTGTCGTGATTCCGATTCGATATGATCTCGAAACGAGAAAGGAGAAAGAAAGAGAGATAAGATTTGTAGATATGCATAAAAGGAAATCTTATAAATCAGAAATAATCATTTTCCGTGGGAATTATAGCACTTATATTTTCATTTCACTTGAATTTCATACTAATGAAAATATAATTTCAACGTATCCACGTATGTATTTGTTATTTATGAGATGCATTATATTCCTTATTTATGAGAATGATATGTGTTATTTTAAAATTCTTTCTTTCTTTCTTTCTTTCTTTCTTTTTGTTCATATGACCCTAATTGTACAGCATCCGGAAAAATTTTTATGTCTGGATAAACAAGCACGAAGGAAGGGATGAAATCGGCGCTAACTCAGCAAAACGCGAACGTAATCTTCCTTCCCACGATTACTCAGAATAAAAATTTCTTTTGAATCGAAGTCACGCGAACGAGTGACGCGGTACAGACTGGAATGGACCAAGACATGCGGGTTTTACGTCTCTTCTTCGTCTCGAAGACACGAATCTCGGACGATAATGCGAAGAACGAGTTTAAGTCGAAGTTGATAGAAAATCTCTAATGCTTCGTACTATTAATCTTATTCTTATTATTACTATTACTGCAATTAAAACGAATTTATAGAAGAACGTATTTAATTTTCTTTTCCAATTCTATAAAATATTATGCAATTTAAATTGATCCATATAAAGAATAACAATACATATTGTTCATTCCATTTCAAATTTACGTAGAAAAATTGGTTTTTAAATTCATAATTATTTATATATCAATAATGAATATTTATCTTGATATCAATCTTAATTCTTATTTAAAATATAATATCCACTATATATATATATATATATATATATATATATGTATCTCATATAATATAATTATATAATACATATTATATTATACTATATTATATTATATTATATATACACATACAAAAATAATTAATCTCTTCTTTTTTCTCAAACATCACTTAATCCTTACTTAAAACATAATATCGTTCATATCCTTATTTAAAATATAATATTAACTATCTAGTTATATTAAAACGAACGAAACCGAAGGACAATCGATTTTCTACGTTGTAATCTTCGTTTATCCGTGCTTCCAGGCGATCCTTTTATAGATTCGACGTCCGTAATCGAATTAAACGGAAGACCGTGACGATCTCGATCGACGCGAGCAAGAGAACACTTTACCAAAGGCTTCTTCTTTCTTTAAGGATACGAGAGGAGAAGGAATGAAGAGGAGAATGAAAAGGAGGAAGGGAAAGGACGAGAGCGTATATCGGGTGCGCACATCCAGCCATTACCTTCTATTACGTTGCATTACGTTTCATTACGCGCTCGAAGGAACATCGGGAGGCGTTCGCAACATCCAAAGGAGGAAACAGGTAATGAGAGGATCACCGGCATCCTGCCGATAATAATTGCTTTCATTGTGGATACATTGATATGAGAGATGGAGTCTATCTACCGGGTGAGATGATCGTAGGGTACGCGATAAATGCTCTTATAAATTATAATATAGATATGTTATTTTCTTCTTTTTCTCCTTTCCAACAATTTTTATATTAATTTTCTTAAATATACAACGTGATCGCCATTTTTCAACGTGCTCAATGAATATATATATATATATATATATCATAGGTAGGAACGTAGAATTTATTTTATTTTTTAATAACAATATCTATATTGTTTAGATTGTCAAATATGTTACGAATTGTCTACTTTGATATTAGATATTTATTAATTTATGTTAATAAATGTTATTAATAATTCGTGAAAGAAATATGAAGAACCTTGGAGAAGTCGATAGGAAAAATATTGTCCTTCATTCGCGCCTCTATTGTTTCACTTCTTTTCGAATGTAAGACAATACTTTATCTATCAATCTATATCGAAATAAGAAGCTTGGACTCTTCAATGAATACATATATAATAGATATACGTACATATACACAGACATAGACATATGAAAACGATCCGTCGAGAAACCTATATAATATATATATGTACACGTATACATATGTACACACACACACATATATATATATATATAAAGTTTTTATGAACGTTCGACGTTATGTTATACGTTTGTGTAAATGTGAGTAAAAGAGTTCTTTTTTTTAATCGCCTACCTTAGCATTGTGAACAGAAATTTTTCCAAGAAATTATATGTGTCAGTAGGCCAACTCTTCTTCCGAGAATTTATATAGGTCAGTACTGTCTGTCGTCCATTCTTTTTCTCCTTCTTCTTTTTCTCGTTCTTTTTCTTCTCCTTTCTTTTTTCTTCTTGTTCTTCTTTTAGAAAAATCAGTCGTACATTTTCGACGATTCCAAACTATAAACAAATTAATATTATTAATTATATATATATAATATAAAATAATTTATAATATATATATATATATATAAAACTTTATTCATATAAAAAAAATATATATATAAATAATTTGTTACATATAAATGATATAATTACATTTATATATAAAAATTGTAAAAGAAGAAATATCAATGCTTCCGAACCTTAATGACAAAGTACGAATTTTATACATTGAATAAAATGACAGTTAGGACACAAGAAATATTTATAATTTAATGGAAATAATTTATTTCTACCTGTTAGTAGGTCTACATCTATCGCTTGTTCTTAGGTCTAATATATCTAAAGATATACTGACATTGAGATCAATAGTAAACATGTAAATACGCGCAATGAGCTCTCTTTCGAAGAAAGTTTTTCTTCGATAACGTAATCAAAATAATCATTTGTTTGGGTTCTCTTTAGCCTTGAACCGAACTCGAACGTTCGGCTTTCCGTCTCATTCGAACGAAATACTTGGTAAGGTAAACATCTCCGTTAATAGATCTCCGTCTCCGCGAATTTCTTCCTTTATAATTTTCTACGATAATTAGATATACGAATTAGATATACGAATTAGATATACGATAATAGTTATATAATTTCTCATCATTTATATTAAGCGCATATTTTATTTAATAAGTTCGATATATATATATATATATATATATATATATATATATATATATATACGTATACGAGTTTAAAAATATTTCTAGATACACGTACATACATACATATATAGATTGGTAGGAATATACGTATCAATACTCCGTATAGATAATACTTATACAATTTTTCAGATTATAATTTATATTCGACAAATATCTGCGTAGTTCAGCACAACATGGATACAACGATCGTCGCATTATACGTGTAATTCTTCTCATCTTATTTTATATTCTTTCTAGGTAATATAGGACATACAAATAGATTTATTTGTCGTAAAAGTTTTAATCAAATTCATAACGCATTTAAGACTATTAATATTAACGAATCGTATACGATATTAGAAATATTTGTAGATATATTCGTAGGAATATACGTATCAATATTCCGTATAGATAATACTTATACAATTTTTCAGATTATAATTTATATTCGACAAATATCTGCGTAGCTCAGCACAACATGGATACAACGATCGTCGCATTGTATGTTCTTTTTTTCTTATTGCTTTATTTTAATATTCTTTCTACGTAATATAGAACATACAAATAGATATATTTATCGTAAAAGTTTCAATCAAATTGATAACGCATTTAAAAGTATTAATATTAACGAATGGTATAGGAGTTTAGAAATATCGTATATATAGTATATACGTATCAATATTTTATATAGATAATACTTATAAAATTTGAAGAATTATAATTTATATTCGATAAATATTTGCGTAGCTCAGCACAACACGGATACAACGATCATCGTATTATATGTGTATTTTTTTTTTTTTTTTTTTTTTTTCATCTTAGTTTATATTCTTTGTACGTAATATATAACATACAAATAGATTTATCTATCGTAAAAGTTTTCATTATATTCATAACGTGTTAAGGTCATTAATGTTAACTAATTGTTTATATGTTATGATATTGATTATCGTTCTAAGAAGTTAGTTTCTTTGTAAGTACGAGAATGTAAACAAAAATTATTAGAACGTGTGAGTCACTCGGTGAAGAGGGGAGGATGACCTTCTCAGTGTAATACGATATCTGTTCGCGATAACACGCTTAGCTTTCTCGTAGAGATAGTAAGAAATATTACTCGCACAATTATATATGATATATGAATATTATATATCTACGTATATTCTATATTGCGTATTTAATTAAACGATTAAATAATATAATCAAATTTGATCAGAGCTTTATACCGTTCTATTATATCGAGAGATTGGAACGTGAAAGAGGATATGTAAACTACAACAAGATCTAACGCTTAACCTTGATTTCATGTCGACACTCTCTTTCGTCTTATTTCAACGTTCTACTTGAAAGTATAAACATCTCTGTAAGAGAAGCAAGCGTAAGAACTCGTTCCTTTATAGAAATTTTCTATATATTCTTGATTAAGATTTTTACTATTACGAGTAACCATAATCATTCGTCACGAAACATTCTTTATGTATTATATTACCGATTACTATAATCCTTCGCTATAATCGATATACATTTATATATATTATACTACGATAGTATAGTATATCACACACACACACATACATATATATATACAGATTATTATACTACTATGATAGTATAATATATATTATTAGATATATATATCGTATTAGATATAGATAATAAATCGTTATAGCAAGTTTTCGTTCACGATCTATCGTTTGTCCTTTTATTTTTATTTTTAATTTTCTTTTTTTTTTTCTTTTTTTTTTTCTTTTTTTTTTTTTTTTTAATAAAAATTCTTTCTCTTCCGAAAAACATCGTTAAAGAAACGTTCCATGATGTAAGAAGAAATATGAAGAGACCGTAAACAGCCAGTACAAGAGTGTATACTTTTGACACAAAGTCCCGTTCGAAGTGACGACGTTTTGTACGCCGTAAATCCACCGTAACTAGAAGATTTAATTTACAAATGGAAATCTCCATGGAACAACAACCTACACATCGTGCTATTTCTTAATCGATATTACTTGGAACGAAATGATATTTCGCAGATTGTTAACGCAAGTAAGTATCACTAGGTTGACCTATTCTTTTATATATGTATATAAAATTGGATCAAATTTTGTAAAAATATTCGTTTCGTATTTTTATCTTCTATTTTTCGATCGAACGATTTTCTAACAACGATCTAACAACGAAATATTTTCATGATAGTAAATGTAATGAATTTAGAATCGATCGTAGACGATACAAATAAACCAACGTAGTTTTTGTTTAATTTAGAAAATATGAATTATTCGTAAAGGGATTTGAATGGAGAAATGCAATTTTATATTACATATCTATTAAGGATTACAACGTGGTAACAATTTTCGCGATTGGGATCACATAAGACACTCCCTTTTTGGTCGTGCCTAAAAATGATCCTGTCACGGTCTATAAGCGCGAGAACAATGACCGAGACTTGATTTATTATCGCAGAGAAATTAGCATTTTCGTCAAGGTAATAGGACAAGGTAGGCGAAGAAAGAAGAAAGGAGAAAGAAAATCGTCGATATAAGAAATGGTTTACAGTTTTTTTTTTTCTTTTTTTGTTTTCGATCAAAATCTTGCTTTAAAAGTTTACGTATACTATTCAAATAATTTTTCTCTCGTTATAAAATACGTAATTAAATAGAATCAAATGTCTTCTCTCGTAGATTAATTTATTATCACAGACGAATTAGCATTTTCATCAAATAGAGCAAAATGAATGAAGAAAGAAGAAGAAGAGAAAGAAGATCGTCCTTTTAAGAAGTAATTTATAATTTTTTTCGATCGAAATATTACTTTTGAAAGTTTACATATTGATAGATAAGAAATTTACGATGATTTTATCTAACAAAAATGAATATTTCGTTATAAAACATTTAGATACTTAGGTAAATTAAAATGTCTTCTCTCGTAGAGTGATTTATTATCACAGAAAAATTAGCATTTTCATTAAAGTTATAAAGCAAAGTGAATGAAGAAGAAGAAGAAGAAGAAGAAGAAGAAGAAGAAGAAGAAGAAGAAAAAGAAGATCGTCGCGTTCGAAGAAATAAGTTAGAATTTTTCGATCAAAATCATGCTTCAAAAGTTTATATATTCATAGATAACAAATTTACGATGATTCTATCGTCATAAAATACGTACTTAGGTAGAATAAAATATCTTTGGAGAAATTAATCTTCAGAGAAATTAGCGTTTTCATTGAAATTATAGGAAAAGGTAGACGAAGAAAAAAGAACGAGAGAGAGAGAGAGAGAAGATCGTCGATCTAAGAAATAATTTAGAATCATTTTCGATGATAAATCGTGCTTCGAATGTAGAACGTATTTTTATTATATAACAAATTTACGACGGTGCCATTTAGAAAATTAATCTCTCATCACAAAATACGTACTTTAGTAGAATAAAATATCTTTTCTCGTAGCTTGATTTATTATCACAGAGAAATTAGTATTTTCGTCAAAATAATAGGATAAGATGAACGAAAAAAAAAAAGAAGAAGAAGAAGAAGTAAGAAATGTTTCGATTAAAATCGTTCTTCAAAAGTTTACGTATTCACATCTAACAAATTTACGATGAATCTATCTAAAAAAATTAAACTTTCGTCATAAAAACGTCATAAAATATGTACTTAGATCAGTATTAAAATATCTTTTCTCGCAGATGAATTTATTATCACAGAGAAATCAGTATCTTCATGAAATAAATAGGGAAAGATAGACGAATAGAGAAGACGTAGACGTTCCAAAAAATAATTTCAAGTATTACATATTTCGATGATAAATCATTATAGAAACGTAGAAAGTATTTTCATTGATAACAAATTTACGATGATGCTATTTAGAAAATTAGCCTTTCGTCAATGAAATACGTGGAATAAAATGTCTTTCCTCGTGGAAGGTAACACAAGATAGTAAGTAGATATGTAAGAGAAAAGAGAGGAACGAAATTGCTTGGGCAACGGTAGTTAAGTACGAAAAAAGGAAGAATGCAGGGAGTTAAGCGTTCCGGCAAAGCGATTACGCGACTTTCTACGAAAGGCGATAGAGCCTTGCCTTTCTTGTCGGACACTCGGCTCGGATTATTCGAAGCGACTCGTATCCGTCACTCTGAACGCCCACGCGAGGCCAACTCACTCACTCAGAAATATTCACATCTGGGATATATGTTTATATGTATGTGTATATATTTATATATGTATGTATGTATGTATATATGTATCGACGAGTCGAGAGAATCGATCGTTCGATCGACCGGTAAATATCGTTAGGAGGGTAAAAGGGAATTCTCTCTCTCTCTCTCTCTCTCTCTCTCTTTCTCTTTCTTTCTCGCACGTTCTGTCTCTGTCTCTCTTTCTCTCTTTCTCTCTTTATTGACCGAGCAAAAGACAATGCTAGGCGTGGTCCAAAGAACGAAGAGGAGAGCACCGCTTCTCTCGTCCCCGAGTCTGGCCTACCTTCGAATCTGTCGGTCGATGAGTCAGAAATTACGGTCTCTCGACTTCCGATCGTGCGTTGCCCCGACGACGTCCTCGGAACGACCTCTTCTTCTTCTTCTTCTTCTTCTTCTTCTTCTTCTTCTTCTTTTTCTTAATCTTCTTTTTCTTTTTTTTTAACCATCTACTCTTCTCGTATACCTCACCTTTACGTTATCAATTATTACGTTTCTTATTTCCTTTTACCAAATTCAATTTCGTGATAAATAAAAAACAATTCGTGATAGATAAAAAAAGAAAGTATCGTTTCATTAATAAAAAAGAATTTTAATAATATATCGTAATATGTTATTTCGTTACTTCGTTCATACGTTATATCTATTACGAAAAGGTTAAGGCCATAGAATTTAATCAGATCAGAATGTTAGAATTTGTAAGCAGCTTTCTTCTTCTAATAATCTTTCTTTGTTTCGATTGCTTATATAGCGTGAACGATGGATAAGAAACATGTCCGTGTATTGTTTTAAGAAAGTAATAATATTCTCATTATTCTATACTCTTTATCTCTCTGTCTTTCTCTCTCTCTCTCTCTTTCTCTCTCTCTATATATCTGAAAATATAGTTCGATATCTGAATATTCATTATCGTTAGCTTAATTATACTTCATTGCGAACGATCTATACAGGATGTTTCTAAAATGATGTCACAAGCCTCAATAACAGTTTCAATATCTTTATATATTCATTATGATTATCAATTTTTTTTTTTTTTTTTAATCCATTCAATATAGCCAATTAATTTCGATGACATCATTCACGAAACATCACATATATTTAAACGTTCTTTAGAATGATTTCTTTTTTACTTTATACATATATACCCATATAAATACACCCACTTGTTGAAGAAATTTCAGGTAATCGGTAATGAAAGAGACAAATCGACGAAAGTTAGGATTTGGAGTTCATTAATCCGAGACTTTGAAAGGGAGAGCTGTGAAAGTTTTTTTCATTATAACGAGTGAAGTGCGAACGTTTGAAATTACTTAATGAGTATTAATGTGTACATGTATTTGTCTATACATATATATATATATGTGTGTGTGTGTGTGTGTATACGTAAGATTGATTTGCTTCTACCGAGTTAGCAGCATCTTAGTTTCCGAATTACTCTCTCTCTCTCTCTCTCTCTCTCTCTCTCTCTCTCTCTCTCTCTCTCTCTCTCTCTCTCTCTCTCTCTATATATATATATATATATATATATATATATATATCTCTATTTCTTTCTCTTTCTTTCTATCGAGGGAATGAACATTCTCGAGGCTTTTTGCAAGTACGCAACGCACCGGAAACTCGAGCACTTAGAAATAGCGGCCGAGGAAACGCACTTTTTCGTTCGGTTCGTAGAATACGTAAGAGCGCCGATTAGAGGCATAGGATCGTTTCTTGCGAATTTTGTTCAACTCTAAGATCGTTTCTTTTGTCTTTTTCTCGTTCCTATAGATAATAAAAAAAAAAAAAAATGCAAAAGAAAAAAAAATAGAGAGAGAAAGAAAAGAAAAAGAAGAAAGAAAAGAAAAAGGGAAGGAGAAAAGTAGAAAGACGGAAGGAAATGCGGAGTTCGAAATTTTTTTCTTTTTTTCTTTCTTTCTTTCTTTCTTTCTTTTTTGTAACAATTTTCTGCGAGAAAACGAATAGCGTAGAAAGTCGAATAAAAATCGCATTAATTCTTACGTCAAAGTAGTAAATTTTAAGTACGTGGATATACATACCATACATATAAATATACTTCGAAACTGTATGTACATACATACATGTCGTACGTATCAGTGGTTTTCAAATTTCTTACGATCAATGATCGATGGTGTTTTATATCTTTTCTTTCTTTCTTTCTTTCTTTCTTTCTTTCTTTCTTTCTTTCTTCTTTCCTTTCTTTCTTCAATAGAATGTACTTCGTATCTATTAATAAAATTTACGAAATATTTCCTTTTTACGTTCTTTTCTTTTTTTAAATCGTATCGCAAATAAATTATCAATTCATTTTAATATTTTTAATATCCTTATATACATTGAAAAACAAATTACATATCGATTGCATTAGAAATTAATAAACGATATATATATATATATATAATATAATATAATTTAAAAAAAAAAAAGAAAAGAAAAGAAAGAAAGAAAGAAAGAAAGGGAACAAAAAAAGATAAAAACAAAGTAGATCTTTGAGAGGAGAAAAAAAATTTGATAACCACTGATGGTGTATGTGGTACGTGCGTGCGTTTCGCGCGCGTAATTCAATAGCCCGATACTTTCTCGTACAAAGGCAACATTGAAATTACGAGCCATAAATGAAAAACGTCTACGAGGCATCTCGTTATGCGTTCTCTCCCTTCTCGATATATATACGTATACATACATACATACATACATACATACATACATACATATATATATATATATGTCTAGCTAGTATACGAACTCGTAGCTCGTTCGAACAAAGCTTGTCGTGCTAGTAAACGTTCGCTCGCTTGGCGATGGCCTCGCAATCTCTACATAATTAACCGCCATAATAAGCAGCGTAATTATATCATAATTGCTTTCTCTTGAAGGCATATGGGACGCAACTTACGAGCATCTTTACGATGCCATCTTCTTTTTCACCGTCATCTTCCTCGTCATCGTCATTCTTACGATACTTTTGCCCTTACTATCTTCATATGTGTGTGTGTGTTGTGTGTATTTGTGTACATATATGTTGTGTATTTATATATATATATATATATATATATATATATATATATGTGAACGAAAGTATATCATTGTTTTCCACGAACGAAGTCATGAGCAACAGAGAGAAAGCGAGTTTCAAAATCGAAGAAGGCAACGTCCTATGAGAAAGCGACGGAAGTAAATACATACATAGATATATACACATATACATATACATACGCGTAACGTGGACTCAGCTTTTCCTTCTACACGATATTTAAACTTAACTTGCCAACCAAGAAACAAGAGCCAAGTAATTTTTTTATCATTTCCCTTGGGAACAACCGACATTTAGATATATATATCGTTTGGAACAAATGAAATAGCTGTACATCGAAAAGTATTATTCGAAACTAACTAAAATATAGTAAGTGAACGTTGCGATGAGAATAATTTGTTAAAAGTCGATAAATATATATAATAAAATTTCAATGAATACTTTGAAGGAATTCGAAATTGACTTTGAATTCGCAAGTATGACGAATGAGTAAATGTCTATGAAAAGTATAGATGGATACTTTACTTACTCAATAACTTATTTAGTTACTTACTTGCTTACTTACTCACGTGTTTTCTCCTTAAGGAGTTAAGTCTAATTTTGAATAATAATGCATAAATGAGTTTGATGGGAACTTGATTAAAGGAAGTAAGTACTTATCTACCTCGTGAGTACCGCGTAGGAACTATCAATTTTCCTAAAGTACTACTTCAGTCGAATGAAATAATACATTACTTAGGTATAGAAGTCATTCTCGGATTCTTCAATACACAAATGAATTTGATCTCATCACTAATTGGTATTAATTTTCAATCGTTCCTTTTTTTTATTCTTCTCTTTTTAATTTCTCTTATTATCGATCGAGAAGAAAGAAAATGATTACGTTTCAAGATAGAAATAGAGAAAGAGAGTGAGTGAGAGAGAGAGAGAGAGAGAGAGAGAGAGAGAGAGAGAATATTGAACGAGTTCGTGAAATGATATGCCCTATCGTGCACAGCGAATCATAAATATTATGTGTACGTGTAGGTCGTTATCGATGCACCAAGAGTAGCAAAGCGTTATCTTGACTCTCACCTCGAGACGTGGTCGAGCAGCTGATACTCGAGTAGATAGGCGAGTCCGATGCTTAGATAAATGGATTATAACACGGAGAACCGCGAAAAGACGACGCTGACTCGTTTCACGAGCAAACAGATAATATTTAATGCGTCGAACAAGTATCATCCAATTGGAAATTTTTTTTTCTCCTAAAATAATCTATATCACTATATCTAGAAAACTAAGTGGAAATTACTTGGAAAAATTACAAATTGTTCTTATCGTTCTACCTTATCGTTAACATATCTATGATACGTTCGTTGCGATAAAACGAGACATATGTTACAAAACTTTGAAATTGCTTGACTATATGTATATATAAAAATAAGATTAATCATATTTTGCAGACTTATTTACACACACACACACATATACACGTGTTATTTTTCATTTATGTATAGAACATATCGATATCAAAAACAAATAGGTATTAAAACCTCTTAACATATATAATCACATATCTCCTATACATATTCATACCCACAAACACACACACACATATATATATATATTTATATATGCATATAAAAGCATGTTTCATCTAATAAATAAGATTATTCAGATATTCGATATTAACTATGAGCAAAGGCTAGAAAAACTTCGAGACACCGGAAGGACGATCGTCGAGTAAAGAAGAAGAAAATCCAAACATCGTCGTCGTCGTCGTCGTCGTCGTCGTCGTCGTCGTCGTCGTTCTCGTCGTCGTTCTCGTCGTCGTCGTTGGAGGATGATAATCGTGCGTTCAGTAAATTCCACGGAGCGGCGGAGAAGATTTACGGTGGACACGACGATGCCAAAAGGCGACGTAGTAAGGGCTATCTTTTTGTTGGAATCGCGGTGACGCCCACGCATTCATAGCGCCTCGAATTATTGCTTGGCGAAGAACCAAATACGTTGACTCTCGGATACTTCCTCGAACGTCGTTCTCGACGGGTAAACGTGTCTCTTTCTTTCTTTCTTTCTTTCTTTCATTTTCTCTCTCTCTCTCTCTCTCTCTCTCTCTCTCTCTCTCTCTCTCTCTCTCTCTCTCTCTCTCTCTCTCTCTCTCTCTCTCTCTCTCTCTCTCTCTCTCTCTCTCTTATATTGAGCACGCGTGCGAGCAAGTAAAACTACGAGAAAAGGTGAGAGAAGAGAGAAGGTTGCCGGCCATGAATACACGTTCGTGTTTTGCGATTCACACGCGTGTAGGTGGTGTCGGCCTGTTTCTTGGATATCTCTTGTTATCTTCTCGTCTTTTTTTATCTCTTTCTCTTTCTCTTTCTCTTTCTCTCTCTCTCTCTCTCTCTCTCTCTCTCTCTCTCTCTCTCTTTCTCTTGCTCTTTCTATCTGTTTTTCTTTCTCTTTCTCTTTCTCTTTTTCTTTGCTCTTACGCGCGCACGCGAGTCCCCATGATAAAGCTGGTTACGACGCGCGAAACGCCACTTTTACCCCGTACATTCGTTTCGGTTCGAAGCTTTCAAGCTTTTTCTCTCGGAGATGTTCAACGGGAATTAAATCCGATCGTGTATCCGATCAAAATCGTTGAATACGTTAACACGGCTAAAATTGTTCCTTCTTTTTCCTTTTTCCTTTCTCTTTCTTTTTTTTTTTCTTTTTCTTTTTTTTTTTTAATTTCTTCTTTTTTCTTTTCTTTCAAGATTCGGAACGACCTAACAAGGAAGAAGTCATCGTATCTTTCTTCCTCTTTATCTTTACTCTATTCAAAGATTTTTCTCTCTTTATCTTTAACCGAACAAATACGACGTTATCTCGTTTAAGTATCTTCGTTAATTAGTCAACCGGTCGTACCAGCCGTCAACGATATCAAAGTTGACTTATGGTTTTTGTAAAAACCATGATTCTCGAGGAATAGCGCATGTATACATACGTGTATATACACATGCATGTACATTTATATATATATATATATATATATATATATATATATATTGTATGTGCATATTGTTCAAGCGGAAGGACGATTTGAGCCGAGGTCGCAAAGTGAAAGGATTTTAGATCTTTTAACAAAAAAAAAAAAAAAAAATATTAGAATAATCCGAAAAGAAGAATCGATAAGAAAGTAAGGAAGTGTGTAAAAGTAAATAAGTAAGTAACTAAGTAGTTACTTTTACATCGGCACGTAATTAAAAATGTATCTACGTGAGATTCTACGATTTACGGCGCCAACTTGCGAAAAGGGAGGAAAAAGATCGACACGGGATACTCGATACTGTTTACGAAACTCTATCCACTTTGGCCGGTGTGCACACGCGTGTATGGACGCATGCGAGGAGGACGCGCGTGTCTCATCTTCGAATGAGAGAAAGAGAGAAAGAGAAAGAGAGAGAGAGAGAGAGAAAGAGAGAGAGAGAGAGAGAGAGAGAGAGAGAGAGAGAGAGAGAGAGAGTGACAGAGAAAGAGAGAGAGAGAGAGAGAGAGAGAGGACTGCCTGGCGGGTCGTGCATCAATGTATAAAATGACACGACAGCTGGGAAGTGCGTTGGTCCAACATACCATCCTCCTTTCTCTCTCTCTCTTCCTCTCTCTCTCTTCTTTCTCTTTCTCTCTCTTACTCACACACATTTCATATCGATGGTCAGCTAATTATTAGCCTTCGAATCCGATGCAAGTTTCTTTTAAATATCGAACGCGCTAGGATTCTCGAAAAGATTTTAAAGAAATCGTGTTGGATATACTCAGATATATATATATACATATAATCGGTACATACGTACGTATATTTCTATTTATATATATAATATATAAGTATATAAAAAAATTATATATATATATATATATATGCACATGTATGTGTTTGTACGGGCCGGGCCAAGCAATGTACCCAGATGCCTATCGACATTCCATCCACCCACGATCGGTGAGGAGAGGACCGACGTGGAAGCGGAGACGATCACGAAGAGTCTCGCGCTCGGCTGCTCCTCGAAGCGGTGATTCAGGATTCAGATTACTTAGCATAATGATCGCTGGAGACGACCGTGGGCCATCGAGATCATCCGACAGCCGGTGCCTCGATTAAAGGAGATTATATGCTAATAAATCCCTTCGTCCAGCCGTCGCTTTACATCTCCCTATCTCTCTTTCTCTTTCTTTCTTTCTCTCTCTCTCTTTCTTTTTTTCTTTTTTTCTTTCTTTATTTCTCTCTCTCTCTCTCTCTCTCTCTCTCTTTTTCTATGTCTATCTATCTATCTATCTGTCTATCTATCCATCTCTTTTCTTCTCTCTCTTCGCTCTCTTTTCTGCCGCCATTAAGTCAGCTGATTAGTTACGAACCGTCGTCCCCGTTCGCTTTCCAATCGACTTGAGGAACGTGCTGCACTCCCAATTGCTTAATCGACGATTCTCTCGAAAAAACAGCCGTACATCGTACCTCTGACATTGACTTTGTCCATTTAAATGCTGACCTTACGTTGATATTTAATCAATAATACGAAAAATGTATGTGCTAGATTCTGAAGGGAATTTTATCGTCGCGATTAATTAAAAGGATCGATAGTTGAACTAAATCCGACGATGGATAAAGAAAAGAGCGAGTTATGATCAAAGAGCGTTTAAAATTTTAATAGAAAAGAAAATGACTATGTTAATATATTCTACGTTAGTGATACTTTACCAATGGTACATATATTTCGTAAATACAATATGATATACGTGTGTATATATATATGTGTGTATATATATATATATATATATATATATATATATATATATATATATATATAGTTATCAACTTTCACGTACGAGATCTAACCAAATTCTAATCTTACATTACGTATTAAATATTTGACATTACACGTATTACAAATGCTTTTCTGTAAAACTAATAATATTGATTTAGGAGGCCTCATTTTTCCTCTTAACAAAGAGAATAATAATAAAACGATATCGTTGCTTTTACACTAGTAAAATATTGCAAATTATATGAGAGAAGAGAAGAACGTTTTATTGGAACGTATAGTCTGACCTCTCTCTTTCTCTCTCTCTCTCTCTCTATATATATATATATATATCTGGACCGGACACGCCGAGTCCGATGATAACGATACAACGAGAAGGATGACGACGTTGCGTCGACGTAATGACGATTTCTACTCGTTTGACAGACTTACTGGCAAATATAAATTCTCTTGTTCGCGGTTAAGGCGGTCCATTCTCGTTCCTTTCTACCGTGCAAATAAGCCAGACTTGTCGTATCCTCTCTCTCTCTCTCTCTCTCTCTCTCTCTCTCTCTCTCTCTCTCTCTCTCTCTCTCTCTTCCTTTTCCTTTTCCTTTATTTCTTCTTAACTCCCTCGCGCGACATCGTTCACGGTGAGAAGGAAAAAATGTTAGGAAGACGAGGAAAAAGAGATTGGCTCTTAATTAGACCAACTAAGATACTCGTGGGAGAGCTAACGAGCGCGTTAAGTTTGATTTACGCGAGAGACCTCTCGTGTACCCTCGTTAACCACCCCTCTCTTTCTTTCTCTTTCTCTTTCTCTTTCTCTCTTTATCATCTTGTCTCGTCAGGCGTCCTTCTTTATTACTTTATCCGCAATATTTCTTAATACGAGCGCACTTTAAATCCAACGGAAGATAAAAATCTTCGTTCTACCGTTATGCGAATCATCGCTTGTGAATTCAACGATATTATTAGTAACAATTTACATAGGCCGACACTTTCCGCTTGATACTCGAACAAATTTTACAGCTTCGAATCGACAGTTTGATCATTCGATTAAATTTTAATCCTTACTGATTAGTGACACTTTCAATACAAACAAAGAACAAATTTTATCATTAGGATCATTAATTAGAATGATGATTATAATATTTATTATGAATAAAATAATTATAATCATTATCATTATCATATTTTTAGTAACGTGATGAGACAAACGATCAGTTGAAGAGATTTTCACGAAACCGATCGAACTGTACCTTCGCGTAGCTCGACAATTTTTCTAATTAATACATTGTTATCCCGTGCGCTAAGTCTTTCATAGAAGAAAAAGAAAGAGAAAAACACGCATACACAGAGATAGAGAAA
Organism: Vespula pensylvanica; assembly: GCF_014466175.1. NCBI lineage: Eukaryota > Metazoa > Arthropoda > Insecta > Hymenoptera > Vespidae > Vespula > Vespula pensylvanica. The sequence goes on along the minus strand of NC_057689.1, from coordinate 7,100,758 downwards.
GAGAGAGAGAGAGAGAGAGAGAGAGAGTCCTTCGGCGAGTTGAACGAAGGCCGGCCACTTCGCTTATAAAGTTTCACGCGGAACGCACGCTACGACGAGATGCAAAGTGATACTCCTCTCGGAGGGCTGAGCGAAGATCGGAGATCGGAGGAGACGCGTCCTCCTCTACGATAGAAGGTCGAAGGGCGGTGCTAGTGTGGGTGAAACGAGCCGTATACGCTATGCTCGGTATAGAGGAAAAAAGAAAGAAAAAACGAGTGAGAAGGAGACAGAAGAAAGACAGAAAGAAAGACAGAGAGAAAGAGAGAGAGAGAGAGAGAGAGAAAGAGAGTAAGATGACGCTTTTTCCGCGGTGTATTGCGTTGCGTTGCGTCGCGGTGTCGTGTTGCCGTATCTGCCAATTACGAAGCCGTTCTTGCGGTCGGTTTCGCCGCGATGAAAAGAACGGACACTTTGGACGCGTTCTGACACGAGACGACCATCGAGGGACACTCGCCTTTCGTCTTTCCTCACTTCTTTATTTTTCTTTTCTTCTTGCGATACGATCAAGGTCATTCTATCGAGATTCTTCTAGTAGAAGAGAATGTCCTTATTCCATTACCACCACCACCACCACCACCACCACCACCATCACTACTATTACTATTACTACTACTACTACTACTACTACTACTACTACTACCTTCTTCGTTAAACGAAACGATCGCTGATCTTATCCGATTAATAATTTTTTGAAGCTTGTTCTCCTTTCTTTCTTTCTTTCTTTCTTTCTTTCTTTCTTTCTTTTCTCTTTTGTAAATTGTATCGACATCTCGATATTTTTGAAACGCAGAGATAAACTTGTTAATTGTTTCTAACAATACGTTATTATACTCGTTATCCAGAAAGATATATCGTTCAAGCGTGTTATCCCAGTTCGTTAAAATTTCGTCGATATCGTCATATCCTCATTCCTTTCTCGTTTCTTCCTCCTTTGACTTTTCTTTCCTTGACTCAGAAAAAAAATAGAGAAAGAGATAGAGAGAGAGAGAGAGAGAGAGAGAGAGGTAGAAGAAAGGAAAAAAAAAAAAAAGCAAAAAAATCTTTGCAGCTTGTTGCGGAATCGTTGAAATCCTCTTATTATCGGACTTATCCTGGAAATATCTTCGACTTTGAACGCTTCGCTTTATTCTCTTTCGGTATTTCGATGTTTCGAGAGCAACAGAAGACCGCGGGGATTCGCATAAACGATCGTGCGTGTGCGTTTATGGGCCGCCAAATTAATGCGCCGAGCGAGCACGCGCGAAATGCCGCGAAACTATCTTCCATTCGGGATAATTAGTCGGGCGCCAAAGCGACCGCGGCAAGAACTCGACGAGAATACGCTCGTGGATCGTTGGAATGCGCTTGCTACGAGTATGTTAGATCCAACTCGTTATAAACTTTGATGTTTCTCGATGCTGATCGAATTCGACGAATTTTAGTCTTATCATTACTTTCTTCTTCCCGCTTATTAATCCCTCGCACGGATTAATTTCAAATGCAATCTCAATCTCTATGTCGAGTGCCACTCGACATGGTTCCATCCCTTTCGTAGTATATTTATATGTATATTTCGGAGTACACATATATACTGCATCAAATTTATTTAGAACGTCAAAATAGACTTAAACTTTTGCGTAATCGTATTCTTTACTTTTTTCTTATTATTAAGAACTCTTTTGCGTTTTAGTATTTTTCTCTCTCTCTCTCTCTCTCTCTCTCTCTCTCTCTCTCTCTCTCTTTTTGTTGTTGTTGTTGTTGTTGTTTTTTTTTGTTTTACTAGAAAGAATATACAGTCGAGCAAGAGAATTTATAGGAACCACAAATCGTAATCGATTTTGCGTTTATCACGCAAGTTTATCATGGCGATAAAAACTATGAAGAAATTTTAATGAGATATTACAACGAAAAATAATCGACATAGAGATGTTTCTTTCTCTTCTTTATTTCCTCCTTTCTTTCTCTTTTTATTCCGTTCATCAAAGCTTGCAATTGCAGATTGTAGAAAATACAATCTCGATTCCAAGATCGAGATCAATCTTATCGACAGATACGACGAACCATAGAAACGAATGTTTGCCCGTTTCAATCGTGGGATATCGTTATTATCATTTTTGAAGGATTTCGAAAGGAGACTTTGGTAATAGCAAATATTTGTCGGTGGAATAAAATATTTTATCTTCTTTTTCTCTTCCTTAAAGGAAATGACGTTTGAGACCATTTTAGGTCTCGTCGTCGCTTCGTAAACAGCCGCGGAAACTCGAGGCCGCGGCCTCATACTCTTTCGGTCATTAGCTCGGCCGTATCTTTACCACGGCAGTACTCTCTTATATACTATTTGCATCCGACGTATGTAAGTCTCGACGGAATGCATACACGCACGCTGTGCCCGCTACAGAATGCAGCCGGCGCAAGTGCATACTTTGAGGCGCCCGCCCTAATCATCCCCAGTCCTAACACTCCGACGACCTTACTCTTTCTCTCTCTCTCTCACGCACACACACACACACACTCTCTCTCTCTCTCTCTCTCTGTCTCTCTGTCTCTCTGTCTCTCTGTCTCTGTCTCTGTTTCTCTATCTCTCTAACTCTTTCGCTCACAACTCCAAGTATATCGCACTATCTCGTGAAACGAGAGTTCCTCTTTATTGGAGTACCACTTTATCGGTAACGAGGTACGATTCGTTTAACAAATGGGAAAGAAAACAAAACAAAAATTCGATAGGTAAAATGGATATAGTAAATATAGAGCGAGAAACATTTAAGACGAACATGATGGCTCAGTTTATCTATCTTTCTTCGAGTAAGACTCGAAAGATTTTTCATTCTTTAAAAGTTACTTCGAACTCCGTCTTCTTCTCATGATACGATATTTGAACAGGAAATATCAAGCAGAGCTTTAGTTTCGAATTGATCTTATTAGAACGAAAATTGTCCGTTTCATTTCATTCGTTCGGAGTTTCCGTATTGTAGAGAGTTTCATTGAGGAAAAGATGATCGTAAATATTATTTTAATTGCTTGTTACTTTTCTTGTTATTTATATCGTAAATGAAATTATTTCCTTCGAATTTGTTTTTATTATTATTATAACAACTTTTATATATATATATATATATACATATATGCACACAACATCGGAAGGTGTATCAGAAATATTTGAAATTGATATTTCATTTAATTTCGCTTAATACGTATCTACAAATTGGCATATCCGTTTATGTATACGATAAAATGAACTTGGTAATTTATTAGCCAAGTATTCTCGATAATAGAAACGACGCTAATGATACTAACGACCAAAATAAGTCACATAAAATAGTCGAGAAAACGATGCAGTACGAACGAACGTACTTACATACGTAAGTACTTACTTAGTTACCTACGTACTCAAGTTAAGAAGGAAAGTAAAAAGTGATCGATAAATTAATCGATCGGCGGTAGGTAGTAGTATCAACGTGGAAAGGATATCGCCTGAGGCGTCGATAACGATCCTAAGCTAAGAACGAAAGGCACGATCATAGATCATTTGGACGTTTGGCCCGTGAGTTTAACGCACTCTCAGTTTGGCCCTTTCATAACTCCGTGAACTTTGGAGAGCGAACGTTACCCGGTGACTAATCGGTCCCGTATACTGTTTAAAGCTAAGCTAAATGTAGCGTGAAGCGTAATGTCTCGGTTATGCAACTGGCTCTGAGATAATGAAATAGAAACGGCATAGTTCGAAGCTCAAATACCATTTTTGTTCTTTATTTTCTTTTTTTCCTTTTCTTATTATCCTTTTTTTTTCTTGTAAGCTGGACCAATGCCAAAAATGCTCTCTCTCTCTCTCTCTCTCTCTCTTTCTCTGTCTCTTTATTTCTCTCTCTCTTTCTTTCTTCTATTAAAGAATTCGTCGTCGT